>NW_027495598.1:0-188112 GCF_021521415.1 Bidens hawaiensis | reverse complement strand
GATCCTTGTTCTTCGGGTTTTAGTTTTAACATAATGGTATGTTCATAACATGTTTTAAAATCTAAGCTTCCGTTGCGTTTTCTTGTTAAATATGGTTAACTTGAACTTTGATAAACTTGTATAAAACCCAACAATGGCATCAAGAGCCGGTTACAAGGACTTATGCTTCTTTTGTGTTCATACATTTCGGATTTTTCATGGGTGAAAAGGGAGGTCCAAAAAAAAATTTGGTGGATTTTACCCCTCATGGTTTTGTAAGATCTTGACATGCATGGAAAGATCTTAGGAAACCATTTAACATTTGGATGTTGAAATATCAAAATTGTAAAATTTTTTGGGGGGGGGGGCCGTAGCCTCTTTGGGGGGGGGGGCGTTTTTTTTTTTTGGTGATGTTTGGGCATTGGTTGCTTAGGTTGCATGCTTAGAACATTTGGTATGTTTGGATGTGTCATAACCGAAACCTAGACCTTGGATGTGTTGATTGTTGTTTTGTGTATGTTGATTATGTTTATTATTCAATATGGTTGTAATAATTCATAATCTTAGGCTTATGTAATTTATTTATTCATAAGATGGTATGTAATAAGTAGATTAGTTGCATTTTTTTTTTTTTAGAAAAATATGTATTAGGATACATTTTGTAAAAATTAGAAGATGCAAGATTTGGTGAAATTGGTTGGGCCGAAATTTTGGGCTTGTTGGGCCTCACCGGCCCATCATGGGATTCAAGCCCATTAGGCCCATAAATTTCACTCTTGGGTCCAAGAAGACTTTTGGAAGTTTGGAGCCCATTAACAAGCCCAACAAGAACACAACAACTTGGAAAGGATACTTGAAGCATTTGGATGCAAGATCAAGTGGGAGTCAACATTCCATCCTTGTGTCATGTTTTGTCCCTTAGGTGTGACTTATGACCTATACTTGTTTCGGCTAACAAGTATGGTCAACTTTAGCGGTTTTCGGTTATGACTATATTTTGCATGTGTATGCTTGGTTGTTTGTTTTACTTAATGTAATGTGTGGTGATAGATATTAGGATATCCAAACCGTCACATAGGAACGACAACAAGCATAAAACGGGTTCTAATATATATTTGGTAATATCGCGTCAATTAGTTTAATTAAATGGGTTTATTAAAACTAAGCGATCACTCATATATAATAAAATTGGTTTTATTATAACTAGAACCTTGAAAATTGGTTTTCAAAATCGCCATATTACTAAATGCATGTTAGGATATGGCATAATGTTTTTCAACTAGAATATTTGAAAATTTAAAATCCCTGTTCATATTACCAAGGAAACAAGTCTAACACCATCCTTTTGTATGACACTTAACGTATTAGGGAACTTTTAATGGGATAAAGGTCACCTAACCATTTTGAGCAAACTAATATACTTAAGGTAATATTAACATATTTGTGGGATAAAGGTCACCTAACCACTTGTATATTAATCTTACATGTTTATACAAGTAGGACGACTTGAATTGGAAACCATGTGATAAAGGTCACCTAAGCATGGGATCCAATGGTGTTGATGGGATAAACATGCCAACACGAAATAAGGATTTCGAATGGTCCCATACCTCTAGAAGTTGCAAAGGGTTGCAATTGTCAAGGTTGACTACCTTGTTAAATCAAATAACGGGATAAAGGTCACCTAACCGAAATTTGATTTATCGTTGGATTCTAGAATTTAATTATTATTTAAAATCTGGAATAAAAGGGTATTAATAATTAAATTGTTTATAATACTAAATTAGAACTTTGTTAAATTTTGTAGATGGCCGCTAACAATGCCAACACCTCTACCCATAACACCCGTAACCTATCCTTAAGAACCATCCTTGAAAAGGATCGTCTAAACCATAATAACTTTATGGATTGGTATCGCAACTTGAGAATAGTTCTCAAGCAAGAAGAGATATCATATGTCTTAGACGATCCCATTCCCGACGAGCCTGACGTGGAAAATGAGGAGGCTTATAACGATTGGGTCAAGTACACCAAAGATTCGGTGCAAGCCTCATGCCTCATGTTAGGGACTATGATTCCCGAAATCCAAAAGGATTTCGAGCATCATGGGGCATACGACATGATAACTCAATTGAAGGAAATGTTCCTTCAACAAGCTAGAGCGGAACGTTTCGAAACGGTTCGAGCGTTTCATGCATGTCGTATGGAGGAAACCCAAACCGTCTCATCTTATGTCCTAAAGATGAAAAGCTACATCGAAAAGCTTCGTAGGTTGAATTGTCCCGTGTCTAATGAGTTGGCTACGGATTTGATCCTCAACTCTTTGACCAAAAGGTTTGAAACCTTTGTCATGAATTATAACATGAATGGGTGGGACAAAAGCATTGGTGAGCTTCACGCAATGCTAAGAACGGCCGAAGCGGGAATGGGTAAAAAGGCTTTACCCGTTCTAACAATCGATGAAGGAAAAAGGGGACATAACTCCAACCCCAAAGCAAGTGTTGCTAAGGGCAAGGGCCACGTCCGAGGAAAGGGAAAGAGGAAAGCCATCACGCCCACCAAACCGAAGGAAAAGAAGCAAAAGGTTGCGGCGCAAGATCCATGCTTTGAGTGTGGAGAGATAGGTCATTGGAAAAGGAATTGTCCGACCTATCTCAAAGCGTTAAAAGATAAGAGGGATGCGGGGCATACCTCAGGTATTATCTTTACTATACATATTGAACTAAATGTTATTTCTTCAAATACATGGGTACTTGATACCGGATGTGGAACTCACATTTGCAATTTGTTGCAGGGGTTCAAAAGAAGTAAACAACTCAACAAAGGGGACATTAGTCTCTTTATGGGCAATGGAGCAAGAGTTGAAGTCCAAGCCCAAGGAGAGTACATGTTAAAGCTTCCAAGTGGTTTGGAAGTAATTTTGAAGAATGTTTTGTATGCTCCTAAGTTAAGAAGAAACATTATTTCCGTGTCCCTTTTAAAACAATGTGGCTTTGATCTTAAATTTATAGATTATGATATTCATGTTTTGATGAATGGCATATTTTATTTTAAAGCTATACCCATGAATGGTATATATGAAATAGATCAAATTGGTGCGTCACATAGTAGTTCAATGTACAATGTCAACACCAAGAAACTCAAGAAGGACTTGGGTGATTCCTATCTTTGGCATTGTCGCCTTGGACATATAAGCAAGAATCGCATGCAAACTCTTCGCAAGAATGGTATTCTAGAAACAAATGAGTATGATTCATTTGATGTATGTGAATCTTGTTTACAAGGCAAAATGACAAAGCAACCCTTTAATAAAACTTTTGAAAGGTCAAAAGAATTATTGGGTATCATACATTCGGATGTATGTGGTCCTTTTAGACCAATGACTGGGAATGGTGAAAGATACTTCATTACCTTTATTGACGATTATAGTCGATATGGTTATGTATACTTAATGAAACACAAAGATGAAGCTTTTGAAATGTTCAAAGACTTCAAAACTGAAGTAGAAAGACAACTCAAGACCACAATCAAAGTACTTCGTAGTGATAGAGGAGGTGAATACCTAAGTGGTGTTTTTCAAGATCATCTTAAGAGTTGTGGAATTATTTCACAACTTACTCCACCTGGAACACCACAACATAATGGTGTGTCTGAAAGGAGAAATCGTACCCTATTAGATATGGTTCGATCGATGATGGCTAGAAGCACTTTACCTCTATCATTTTGGGGCTATGCTTTACTTTCCGCCGTTCGCATATTGAATATGGCTCCAACCAAGAAAGTGGAGAAGACACCTTTTGAAATATGGCATGGAAGGGTTCCATCGCTATCATTCTTAAAAGTTTGGGGTTGTGAAGCTTATGTAAAGCAATACACCCCAAACAAATTAGAAGTCCGATCCACTAAGTGTATCTTTATAGGTTATCCTAAAGATGATTTAGGATATTACTTTTACGACCCTAGTGAGCAAAAGGTTATTATTGCTCGAAAGGGTAAGTTCTTGGAAACTAAGTTCCTTAAGGAAGGAACTAATAATAGAACAATGAAATTTGATGAGGATCAAGAACCACAAGATGATACAGAATTGGTTGATACTAGCACTCAACAAGAGGTTGTTGAAAGTGATCAAGTGGTTGATCAAAACACACAAAACGTTCGCAGATCTGGTAGAGTTAGCAATCCACCTGAAAGATATGGATTTTTTGTAGAAGGTTGTTACGTGGTAGATTCGGATGAACCAACCACATACCGTGATGCAATGTCCAAGAATGATTGTGACAAATGGCTTGAAGCCATGAACGTTGAGATGCAATCCATGTATGACAACCAAGTTTGGGAATTGGTTGAACCACCACTCAACTCCAAAGCTGTTGGAAGTAAGTGGGTTTTCAAAAGAAAAACTGATATGCATGGAAACTTGGATACTTATAAAGCAAGACTTGTAGCTAAGGGTTTCACTCAAACTCAAGGGGTTGATTATGATGAAACTTTTTCGCCTGTAGCAATGCTAAAGTCTATTAGGATATTATTTGCCATAGCTGCACATTATGATTATGAAATTTGGCAAATGGATGTCAAGACCGCTTTCCTAAATGGATATCTTGAGGAAGATGTCTATATGGTTCAGCCTGAAGGTTTTGTCGATCCGAAACATCCTAATAAAGTATGCAAGTTAAAGAAATCAATCTATGGATTGAAACAAGCATCTAGAACTTGGAATCATCGTTTTGATGAAGAAATCAAAAATTTTGGATTCATCAAGAACGCTGATGAGGCTTGTGTGTATAAGAAAGCTAGTGGGAGTATAATAACCTTCTTAGTATTGTATGTCGATGACATTCTACTATTTGGAAATGACGTTCCAACCATGGAAAGCGTTAAGGCTTGGCTTGGAAGTAGATTTTCCATCAAGGATCTTGGTGAAGCTGCCTATATTTTGGGAATAAAGATCTATAGGGATAGGTCAAGGCGCTTGATAGGTTTGAACCAAAGTACATACATTGATAAAATCTTGAAAAGGTTCAAGATGGAAAACTCCAAGAAAGGTTTGGTACCTATTCAAAGAGGGACTATATTGAGTTCAGCTCAATGTCCAAGCTCAAAGGGTGAGCAAGAGATAATGAAACAAATCCCATATGCTTCTGCTATAGGATCCATCATGTATGCGATGATATGTACTAGACCGGATGTGTCATGCGCTTTGAGCATGACAAGCAGATACCAACAGAATCCAGGAAACAGTCATTGGATGGCTGTTAAGAACATATTGAAATACCTTAGAAGAACTAAGGATATGTTTCTGATATATGGATCTGGTGAGGAGGAACTCGCTATAAAAGGTTACACGGATGCGAGCTTCCAAACTGATCGAGATGATTCTCGATCACAATCTGGGTATGTGTTCACTCTTAATGGAGGAGCTGTCTCTTGGAAGAGCTCAAAACAGGAAGTGGTAGCATTGTCCACTACAGAATCAGAATACATCGCCGCTTCATTGGCAGCTCAGGAAGCTGCATGGTTGAAGAAATTCATTACTGATCTAGGGGTGGTCCCTACCATTCAAGACCCCCTAGAAATCTTTTGTGACAACGAGGGTGCGATTGCTCAAATCAAGGAACCTCGTTCGCACCAAAAGACAAGGCACATAGAGCAGAGATTCAACTACATAAGGGATGAAGTTGAAAAAGGAAAGATATGTATTCGCAAAGTTGGAACTGATCAAAATCTTGCGGATCCATTCACGAAGCTCCTAGAAAGACCGAAACATGAGCGTCATGCGAGTGGCTTAGGACTTCGATATTCTAGTAATTGGATTTGATCTATTTTGTATTTACGTTTAAAAGACTTTTGTAATTTAACTCTTTTATATGATTATGGAATCTTGAGTTAAATTCTAATTTTGCATGTTTAATCCATGAATAAGTTATCTTATTCTAAAAGTCCGTAGTCGATCACATTTGTGGGAACAAATATGAAGCAAGACTATTATGAACTAGAATTGGTGGATATTCATAAGGAATGAATATGGAGCATAGGTTTGCTGCCAAGGTTCATAGATATTTGTGGGATACAAATATTGGACTGACCCGCTCTCAATATTACTACATGGAGTCGATGGACCTGATCATTAGTAATTTTGAGTAAAGGAGAATTTCATATTATCCTTAGACCTGAGATGTATACTGGGTCTTGATTTTCACTAAGTATTACACTTTGACTCTCCCCTTCGCTATTCGTAAAAGATGGTACATAAGGATGAGCTCGGGTGGAGTATAAAGTGATAGTGAGAGGCGTATACAGTCAAGATGGAATTTGTTCTTCTTATGTGTTGAGAGTTTAGATGTCTAAGGCCTGATAAAGTTGAATTGTAAAGAGAATGATCGCCTATGTCTCTTAGATCCAACATGACATCTAGTAACAAAGGGATATAATGATAGATTCACCTAAATCATATCAAGTAAGGGACTTGAAGGGATGATGTTATTGAATGGCACTTCGTCAAACACATTAGGGGTGGTGAACTGTTGTTAGGCGGTATTCACCACTTGCATTAATTTTCTATGTATCTCGTGCAAGTGGGAGATTGTTGGAATTTCATATGCCCGAGACACATATTTATATTAATGTGGCTAACTGTGTTTGATCCAAGTCGGGTCATACCCAATAACAAGCTAGACAACACCAAATGTATTCTTTTAGTGATTTGATCACTTAGACGAATACCGAACACTGCGCAATTAGAAAATTGGTTTTCTAAATAATTACACTTGATGATTTAAATAAATTATCTGGATAATTTATTTATATAAATTAATTATTTAAATTGGTTAAATAATTAAGATAGCATGTATGTTTTATAAAATTAGTTTTATAAAGTATGAGATGGAGATGTTTTAATTGTTAAAACAAAACAAAAAAAAAAAAAAAAAAAAATATATATATATATATATATACAAAACCGGCCACCCATGTGGGGTGGTGGTTTTACCCAATCAAAACCAAGATGCTCTTTGCATTATATCATGGGTTCCCTTTTTGATCCTCCATACATATAACATGCAAACTTACTTTTTCTTTTAAGAACTCTCAAGTGTAAAACAAGCTAGAACACTCTTCCTCCCTCTCTCTAAAACTCACGGCAATTTTGGGCAGAAAATTGGGTGTTTTGTGGACTTGTTCAAGTGTTAAAATCCTAGCAACAAGTTGGTGTTGTTGCTCATAAGCTTGGGGTATACAAAGTTTGAGGGTTTCTCTTTTGCAACCTTGTCATTTGAAGACATCTTCTTCTTCATCCACCTACATCTTCTTATAAGGTATAAGAAGGTACAACTTACATTTTGTGAGCATTTTGTTCTTGTAATATTGATCCTTGTTCTTCGGGTTTTAGTTTTAACATAATGGTATATTCATAACATGTTTTAAAATCTAAGCTTCCGTTGCGTTTTCTTGTTAAATATGGTTAACTTGAACTTTGATAAACTTGTATAAAACCCAACACTACATTGGGATGTCATCTCCAACATGTACTTCAAAGGACACCATGGGAGATCCTGGCGAGAATATGCCGGCTGGCATGGTTGAACGAGGCTGCATGTTGATGAAATCTGGCCTCGTTGGTCTAGGTAATTCCGAGGATACCGAAAGATAAGTTCCTCCGTATCCTGATTGCTGCTGAGACGGAGTCCTTGTTGATTGTGTCCCCAAGGATTTGGGATTCTGAAGGATGGTTAATCCTGGAGAACCAAAATCAAGGACCCTGGGCATGATTGGAGTAGCCTCCTGCCCTGGCTTCTTTTTGATTCCTTCAATCTCCTTAAATAGCCTTGAGTTGGTCTTTTCTTGCTGCTCCATGTGTGTTTTGACCTGTTTCATCAAAGCAAAAATATCATTGTTAGAAATAACTGGATCTACCCGTGTAGAGGATCCCGCGAATGGTGGAAGTTCTCCTCTGGGCTGGGTATTCTTCTTCGGCAGTGGTGGAGGTCCTGGGTTGACATTTGAAGCAGCAGTGACCACCGGAGCAAATACTGAACTGGTTTTTGGTTGTGAGGCCATAAAGAAGGGATGAAAGTAATTGAGAATGAAACAAATGGTTTTGATGAGTTAAAGCACCGATTTCCCCACGGTGGGCGCCAAATTGTTTTGGTCAAAAATTAACAACAGTGATTTCGTAACCAAATTAGTAAATCGGGACTAGGTGCTTGTAAAGATGGCTTGAACACAGAGATTTGTTGCAATGAAAAAACCTGTTATCCTAAGGATAACAAGAAAAAAATCCCGGGTACTATCACCACCGGTTTATTAATAATAAATGTGATTACAAGTGTGGATCTTAAACTTCGATCGTGATTACAGAGAATACGAGTACTAGTAAGTTCTCGAGTGCTAGAGTGTGTGTTTTGATCAACGTTATTAGCTCTATTTATAATGAGTCAAGTTTAATAACTATTGCCTATAATTTAGGAAACTAAGGAATCAGTCCACTTAGCCGGTAACCCTTTAACAGCACGTTTCCTTTCTTGCCACGCTTTATTAACCGAAAGTGCGAGTCTTTGGGAAATTTATGCAACTATCTTTGACCTGGTAAACAGGGAAAGTAGCAGACAACGCGTTAGTTATATAACATAATTAGGATACCTGTTACCTTAGAGGATACCGCATCCTAGATTTATTCTGGATATAATGTTTGCTGAGGATACTGAAAATCCGAGCCCTAACACCTATTAAAGAACTCAGTGGTAAAATCCGGGAATGGGTAAGAAAAACCGATTTTAAAGGGCAGGTATGGGAAGTAGATCCAAGTCTTGGGAACAAGATCGGGTAAAACCAAAGGATCGAAATGTCTGAAGACTGTTCCCGTAGGGAAACACCCTTTTGATTGCAGGTTTATGATATCGGTATTGTTAAAGGTGCATATTTCGATTGTGGGGCTTGCAAGAAGATTTTGTGAGATAAAATCCTCAATGCCTGAAGCATGAAGCTTTGGACTCATGACTATAGAAGATGAAAGTTAAAGAAAATCAAGAAGATTACCTGTGAAAATGAGCGGATGAATCTATGAATTATTTATCCTAGATAAATATAGAGATATCCAAGGGTTTGACAGGGTCGTGGATGATTGACACATGCACATGATCTACCCAAGCGTCGATATTCAAAATTCAAAAAATTAACAGTTGTATCCCACTTTAACAGCAGTTAATTTTGGGGACAATTGTTAGGGCTCGGATTTTCAGTATCCTCAGCAAGCGATATATTTGGGATAACTTAAGGATACTTTATCCTCCGGAGTAACAGGTATCTTTAATGTATTATATAATTAACGGATTATTCGCTATTTTTTGTTGATTACCAGGTCGTGTGACGTTACTACGATTCCGTAAAGACTCGGATTGCAGCTAGACTACTTCAATTGAAACGTGTTTATTAGAAGATCGTGGAGTATAATGGCTAACTGGAAGAAGTCTTATATTCCCGGATAATTAGGAGTTCTAGTTAGCTATTTTTGTGTATAAATAGAGCTACACTTGGATCATTTCACACACATTATCACTCGAGACTTAGTAGTACTCGCACTCTATAATCACGATCCAGTCTGAGCTCCACCACTTGTAACTGATTTTTGTTATTAATAAAATGGTGGTGATAGTTCATCACCCAGGGTTTTTTTCTTGTTATCCTCAGAATAACGGATTTTTTCCTCGCAACAAATCCTTGTGTTCTAGCATTTTTTTTGCATTCATTTCAACCAAGCACCACGTCTCACTCACTAATTTGGTTACGAAATTACCTTTGTTAAATTTTGACCAAAACAACAATCAATAAGAATCAAGTTTTGAATTATTTATGTTTCTTGTTCATTATGGTTTTGTGCCAATTTTGTTTCACTACTCTCAAATCGAGAAATGTATAGTGGGGCTCATACGGATCTGAGGACTGAGTACCAGGTGTTAGGGAATTTGCAATGCATGAAAAAATTAGAAGTTGGAAGGCCTTAAAGAAAATAGTTCATGTGTGAAACAACTGATAAGTGCTGAAGTTATCGTTCGTCGATATACTTGAAAGCAATAGCATAATTCAAATATAATTTATAGGGTGTTAAGATACAGGTCGTGTATTTGAGTAGGTGTTACGTTTATCTAGTTATACGGTTTGAGCTAGTATTTGAATCTAAATTGGTGTCCTCTCTTCATGTTATTAAAAATAGTATAACTGCATCGGTTTTGTGAGTTTATTAATAAAAGTAAAGGGTTGGTATTCTTTGTGACTCCAAGTCTTGTGTGTTTTTATTCATTTATTTTGTATATCAAAGATATGGGCCAACGTTGTATAATGTTTTGATTTGTAAATTTATTACATAAATGAATAACAAAACTACCTTTAATTACCCCCACCCCTTTTCGATTGTTCAATCCATCCCATAGGTATATAGGGATGGCAAAAAAACCCAAACCCGATGGGGAAAACCGAAACCCGCCCCGAACGGGGCGGGTTCGGGGACACTTAATCGGGGACGGGTCCGGGTTCGGGTTTTCCCCGTTTAAGTTAATCGGGTTCGGGGCGGGTATGGTATAGCCTGTACCCGCCCCGTATACCCGCCCCGTATACCCGTTTAAAACCCGTTTAATTAAATATAATTTTTATATTTATATATAATATATTATTTATTATTTATTTTCCCAATATACCCGCAATAAAAGAACATTTTATTTTTTATTTTTAACTTAGCTACTATATAAACTTTTGACTTTTGTGATATGAATATAGCAACTTGTTCAGAAGAATCCGAGGCATATTGCCAAACTATTGAATATGATTGTGACGATGGTATTGAGGTAATACATATATATATGGTTTATCGTTTACATTTTAATATGGTTTAACATTGATTCTTATATAGTTTCCAATTAATATGTTAATGTTTGATTATCATAGCAATCCGGCGTGACAAGTGTTTGAATGGTTGAATGGGTGCGGTATGGACGTGTAAGAAGGATCAATCATGAAGTTAATTTCCGTTGTGATGGGAGAAATAAACATTTTTATGTATTAATAATGTCTTTTGTATGTGTAATGTGTTTGGATATTGAACTTTTTGTGTATTAATATTGTATTGTAATTTTGTATCATTTTCTTACAATCGGGTTTTAAACGGTGAACCCGACGGTTAAATGGGGATCCCCACGGGGAATTTAGCCCGTTTAAAAACCATTTATGCTAGACGGGTTCCCCGAATACCCGCGGTTTTCCCCGAATCCCCGATGGGGATTCCCCGTTTAGTCCCCGCGGGTTTTTAGACGGTTTTGGTAATGAGTTTTATAAACCGGGGCGGGTATGGGATTGGCATTCCCCGCCCCGAAACCGCCCCGTTGCCATCCCTATAGGTATATACCACATTTGCACAAAAGAACTCAAAAAAGGCTGCACTGATAATAACCTTTTTTATTTTAATGAAATATAACTTTGGCTATATTCCATGCTACTATGTTCTCACAAAAGTATTCCAATAACTAAAAAAGTTTTGGTTTTAAGTCTCTTCACCTTAATATACCATAATAAAGTCTTCACTTTATGGAACCTTCAGTTGCTTTGCTTGTATGAGAGTATTCTTAATCCGTTCTCTAAAATTATGTGAGGGGGATTTGCAAATTATATGGTTGGTTATGAATGGTTGTGAGTAGAGTAGAGAGAATTTATATGGAAAAGTTAAATTTCCCGTTTCACTGTAGATACTATATAATTCTTTAATATTTTTATAAAGTAGTTGTGAGTGAAAGATATAAAAATTATTATTTAATTAAACAAAAGAGAGAGAAAATACAGTGTTTTTTAATGTAATTATATGATATATACGGATATAGGGTAGGAAACGGACTGGGAATGCTCTGATGATGTTAGCCTAACATTAAACACCAAAGTCATATATGCCCACTTGCATCATTTCATTTTGGTGCTGTGGATTAGAGCATTCTCATCCCACCCCCTATCCGTAAACAAGAAATTACACTAAAACTCACTATATTTTTTCTCTTCATTTCAATTAAATAATACTTTTTATATCTTTTATCATTACCTTTTCTCTTTCCGTCACTCACAACCACTTTCAAAATATATTAAAAAATTATAGGGGATGAACAGTAGCTTTTCAAATATACAGAAAAATCACTACTTGTTCTAAAATATAAAAACTCTTCACTCACAACATCCTGAATCATTTCCTAAATTATAAAAACACCCCTCACATAAAATAAAGGGTTGGATGATAATGCTCTTATATATAACTTGAAATAAGTTTTTTTTTTCTTTCTTCATGTTTACTGGTTTAATTTGCAACATATAAAGTGACCTTTAGAGTAGAGGTGCACAAAAAAAAAAAGAAAAGAAACTGGTTCTAAACTCGAACCCGACACAATCGCGTAACTGTTTAACCTACCCGGAAGTTTGACATCGATTCCGTCATTTTCACCAAGAAATCAATTTGGTACAGGTTATGAAGAGCTGACTTATAGTTACAGTTATTACCATTAAGTGAGACTAGCCATTGTATACATAGGCATTGAATATTTTGTTTGTCACAACTCTCAAAAACACATTCTATTCTCTTAAATCTCAAAATGGTTCAAAAAAACGCTCTCACTTGTCTTCCGAAAATGGGTAATCATCCGTCGGTATTGGTTCTTCATCAAATAACACCATTGTGCAAGTTCATCCTATGACAAGAAACCCAACTATTTGGGCTATTTTGATTTATGTGAAATGTCATGGTTCTTGAATCGGTTCTAAACCCTACCTGGTTCGTTTACAAGTTCCAACCCAACCAAATTCAAGTTTTCCAGTCCTTAAACCGGTTCCCAAACCAGTTAATAATTAAAGAAGTTTTGACCGTCGCTTACTATGGCTGAAACCGGTTTGGAACCAGAATCGGCTCTAAAAAAAATAGCCCGTTTTGTACACCTCTAGTTTAGAGGGACAATAACAAAAAAAAAGAAAAAAGAAAAACCCCTCTTCCAACAAAAACACAAGCAAAACTTCAAACGACAACATTTAAACACCATCCTGGATCGCTATAGCCAACGACTATAAAATTCCAACTCCTTGAAACTTAAACCATTCAATGACATAATCCATAGCATTACATATTTACAAAGTTTTAAACATTTTGGTTACAAATTTGAGTGTCTACGAAAAAAACAAAACTAATAGTTCAAGAGTCGCATCTTCTTCCCATTGTGTTCAAGAACCTGCTAATAAGCAATATCCCATTTTCTTATTAACAAATTAAAGAAACTTTTAGTGCCGAATCGTGATGAAAATCTGTTTATGCAGCAGCCTCTAAAAGAAATATTGATATTGATGATGAATTGTCGCTGTGAGCTGTTTGGTGCTTGTAGGCATCACATCAAATATCTCTTACCTTAAGCCTTAATTCTTTGCTTGATGACGTGGCTAGCTTTGGGCTGGAGCTAGTGCTGAACTTGAACTTATGCACCAGGATCACAAACCCAGGTAAAAGTATGATGTAGAGTGCACCCATGATAAAGGGTGCCAACACTAACCACCCTAACAACTGAAAATATGTTGATTTATATCGTTAAATGTGGCAAATTTAATCCATTTGTTGGGTTTATGTTTTATCTAAAACGGGTCAACATAAAATTAAAAAAAATAAGACAGCCGTCAGCTTCTTTAAATCGACTCATCAAAAGCTTGAATGAGCCGCAAGCTTCACTTTTCGAGATCAAGCCAACTCGCGGGCCTATTATATATATATATATATACAGTAAAAACTCTATAAAATAATACACTTGGGACCACCAAAATTTATTAATTAATCGATAAATTAATAATTATTAATTTATATATTAATTAATATTTTATTAATTTATAGTAGAATACTTAGTTTACAAACACCTTTCAAGCTTCCACGGTATACAATGCATGTATATCAAATGAACGACCCAATTTGAAAGAAACCTTCAATCTCCCACCTTATTATGCTTCTTGTGTTCAATGTATCACTTTATGGACATTAAAAATATTTTCTATATAAATACAAGATCAAAATAGGTTAACACAAACAAATCATACACACAACATGGCTTCCCATCTTAAAGGTGTGAAAAAAACAACAATGACAGACGAGATTCGAAGAGCATTATGCAAGCACAACAAGGATAATCCAAGTCTCACTCAAAAGCAATTGCAAGAATGGGTTCATAGTAACTATGGTTTGCAGGTGAGTCAAGCGACAATATCGAATACAGTTAAGATACAATACTCTACATCCCGGGTATGACTCATGTAATATGCTATATATGACTCATGTAATATGCTATATATAAGGAATTATTAATTTAGCACCCTATCCCCGAGTCGGGACCGGCAAAAAATATTATCTTAGAGAGTTTATTAAATAATCGAGTATTAATTTATCGAGTTTCTACTCTATATATATATATATATATAAATTATATTATGTTATATACAAAAATCATATTTACAATATCTTAGAATAATTAAAAATGTATATAACTTAAAAATAATAAACAAGCCCGACCAGAGCCCGAACTTGAAAAACCTCTCACCAGTCGAGCTCGAGCTTTAAAAATAGAGCTCGAAACAATCCGAGCTCAGCTCGAGCTTCCGATGTTAAGACTAGCCGAGCTCAAGCCCAGTCAAGTCCGGGCTCAGCTCAGCTCGTTTACACTCTACATTAGTCCAAAGTCTATTTCTAATGCATATAACCTCTAAACCTCCTAAATTATTTTTTGATTTAGCTATGCAGACACGCTTAAAGTAAGATGAAATTGCAATTTTGGTCCTTTCTTTTCCGAAATATAGGTTTCATCCGCACATTTTTAATCAAATAAATATAACCTTACCATAGAGACCATGAAAGCGTACTAATAATGCATTAACTATTTACAAAAGAAAAATAGAGCATACCGCGTTAAGGATGCTTCTAACAATTTCTGTTGAAGCTTCGCCAGTCAACACCTTCTTTAAAGCATCAGTTGTCAAAGGAAAATGGTCTCCACCAGTAACAAACTCACCAAACCGTAAGAACACTACCATCAAACTAAATGATAAAACAAAACTTATCAAATCAAGATCTATTAGCGTACGCTTGCTTCAATAAACCAATAACATGTAACAATGCAACATACTAGTAGTTTCAAAACACTTCACCTTAGCTCTAATGGAGTGGCAACAAAATTTGCCAGCATAACAGTTGGAGTGTTTACAGAAGACCCGAGCACTGCTATTGCCATGCCACATAAGAACACCGTAACCCCTGTTAAAATATATCAAAAAATACCCAAATTGTCAAAAATAATTATCACATGAACCCTAATACGGGTGCTTTATTGTAATTTAATTCAATTCTAGCTTAAAAATTATGTTTTCATAAAAAAATGATAACTTAATCCCAATTTTCCCTAGGTGATACATTTTTACACACCAGAAACATTAAATTCTAATCTCAACATGTATAAAGGTCCATAGAGTTGACATATGTGACCGCATATATTAAAATGTAGCTTTATTTTCATGCATAAATAGGAATTTGAATCAAATCATACCAACAATTGGGAAAATTCCTAATGAAATCCCGAGGGCGGTGGAGAATGCAAGTTGTTTAGGCTCGGCTCCCCTGAAATCAAAGTGTCATATTATCAGCCAAAACACTCATAAGATGACTACCAATGATATTAAACTTTTAATTCGTAAACAGAATCTAAAAACAAGCATACTTCTCTGTAAACTAGAAGAAAATTCATCAAAAATATGAAAATATTCAAAAAGGATAGAACAATCGGTGATTAATCGCGATTAATAGCCAAGTGGTATGCTAGCGATTCGATTTCACCTCATCGGACCAAAAATCGGCAGACGGTCCAAATTGGTCAAATTCCGGTCATAATCATTGATGAATTTGAAAATGTATACTTTTTAATCCAATCCAAATAACTAATTTGAATAATTACATATATAATTTTGAAAAATTACATACAAAATTCAAATAAGATTAATCTCTATTAATCACTAAGTTCGACAACCGTACACAGCCAGCGTTGTAGTAATCGCTACTACCTAGTCGGCGGGTGGGGTGGGGACTAGCGATTAATTAGGATCAATTGGGGATTGTTCGGCGATTATCAGGAGTAATCAATGATTAATCGGTGCTAGTCGGGATTTTTACAACCATGTACACGACTATAAATTTTAAATTCATATGAAAGTACATACTGTTGAGTTAAGATGGTTTCAATTTAATAATAATAATAATTGTTCAATTAGGTATCTAATGATTGATGAAAGTAAGATTAAAGAGTTGAGTTGTTTCACCTGCGAAGGATTTGTATGAAAGGATCAACAACCTTGTTGTGAAACCAGGAACTAATTGCTCCAATTCCCGTGTTCGACATAATAATAATAATAATAATAATAATAATAATAATAATAATAATAATTGGAAGAATATGATTAAAGTGTTTGCTTGTTTGTGTAATCGGTGAATTAATTAATGAGGAGTCGAAGAAGTGAGGGTTTTGAATTGGTGATGAATCTGGTTTCAAGGAAAGTGATAGAACTGGATTCAGAATAACTAAATTAAGGGGACTTCAGTTTTGGTTTTATCTAATAATCTATTGTACAAACAAAACAAACGAATCTTTGTGAGACTCGTTTTTCGATCTTGTATTCTTGTTTGAGTTAGGTGTTTTGTGTTTGTGTTTGTGTTTGTGTTTGTGTTTGTCGCGTCACTATCTTATCCTCTTTCCAAATTTTATAGGGATGGCTAACCAACCCTAACCCCGGGGATGAGAAAGTTATTATTTATCAAAAAGAATAACACCCAAATTAGTAAAAATAAGGAATCCTAATTGAATTTTAATAATTCGAACTTTAAACTACTGGTTAATTTTGGTAAGGCTTAACCTAATATTTTAAATCGGGATTGGATGAATACTAATCTAATCCTTAAAAGGCTTAGACTAGTCTTCTTCCGACGAGAGTATGGAACAATATTGATTTCGAGTCTCCGACAACCGTGACTTGCAAAACCGAACACCGTGAGTTCATTACGAGAAGGGAAATAAGGGTAAGTGATGAGTAATTCTTAGAGAAGATGAGAGAGTGTGCATGAATCCTTTTACCATTGGTATTCCCTTTGTATTTATAGTCGAAGGGAGGGAGAAGAATTGGGCCAGCTGTTCCACTCAATGGAACCTTCTATTCTCATGGTTGAGCATGATAGTGGCTCCTGATTTGTTCGACAGCTGGCGTACGAAAGTACAGCGTTGGTCTTTTCTTATTGGTCCATCGCGTAGTCGTGGGTACTGGGTAGTACGGGGATCTCAACCTGTGATTGGTCTTTCCCCTCCCTGTCACGTGCTAGCCTGTGCTTATCACGACAAGTCTTCCGCTGAACTTCTTGAGTTGTTAAGTGTTAAGTGATTCTTCCGCGGGAAGGGTATATCTTCCTGCATGGAAGGCATTCTTCATGCGGATGGTTAATTTTCCTCCGCAAAAGGACTTCCGTGTCTTGCGAAGGACTCATCTTCAAGTTATTTGGCACCCTACCTCCACAAGTCTTCCCAGTTCATTGTTTTTTCGCGATTGAGTCTGCGAGTGGAATATTAAACTTATCTACGTAATCTTTTATAGTTTCTTGTTGCCTAATTACAACAATTATTGATGATGGCATTTATGGAGGTAGCCTTTGACTTTCTTCCTGGAGTTCTGACTGTCATGACGTCACCGCACGTATGGTTCTTGCTTGTATTTACTCCATATGTTTATAAATGCTTCTGCATGGCGGTGCATTGAATTTCTCTGTTTCCGCTCCGCGTGCCCTATTGGTCTTCCTAGCATAATGCATCCAGCTGTTGCCAATTGCATTTAATTTTGTAGTATAAATATGTGTCGAGTTGCTTTATTCTCCGTCATTTTTTCATCCGCAACTGATTATCCTCTTCTTTACCATCTTGTGTGTTTTACAATGATTTGCCTGGTTGGTATGTTTGCTGGTCCAAAATCATTGCTTATGTACTCGATATCTCTATACTTAGCAATGCTTTCGGACCAGGCTTCATTCCCATCAAGCTCGGTTGTTATGGATCTAGTTTTTCCGTTTTTTAGACGTGTTCTTTTACTCATTTTTGATTTTCCGCCCTGGAGAATGATTTGTTGAGGTGTATGCGAGTGTTGTTCTTGCTCACGTATTCTTCCTCAAGCTCCCTTATGCAGGGAGTTCCTTGGATGAAATATATGGGTTTTTTCTAACTAAGTGGTAACCGGATCGTAACTAGATCTTTTGATGTGGATAAGGTTTTTCTACAAGTGGGTCTGTTTTACGTGACGCCAGGCGGCGCCTGTCACAGTGGTCTTTTCGCCTGTCCGCGCGTGTTGTGCACGCTCCCATTTGTTTTGGAATTTCGAAATTCCCGCATGACGTGTCTTCTTCCTATTGGACCTCCACTTTTTCCGGAAATTTCATTTATGCCCTTATCTTCCACTGATGGTTAGTATATATAGGTCTGTTGCATCTTTCTTTTACCTACTCTCCCTTTCTTCTCTACTTTTCGTGATCTTATATCTTCTTTTCGTCTATTTCCGGTTACTTTCTTCGATTTATGACATTTATCTTCAATACATGGCAACGTCTTCTGCAGTGGCAAGGGTAGTAAGACGAGTGGTGGTTCATCTATTCGCCATGTCACCATTAAATGGAAACAATCTGATTAAGAGACCTTGATATCCAGTTATCATATTGCATCGCAATGGGAGCCGAAGTTACCTGCTGATGGTAGCACCGCCATGGATGCTCCCCCTGGTAAGCTGGCTATGTATTCCAAGTTTTTTGACCATGGGAATTTCCGCCTGCCCATTACTGCTTTCATCCACGACGCGCTGTTGTTTTATGGTTTGCATATCACGTAGGTTCATCCGCTGGGCATGATGCATCCGCGACATTTTGAGTTTTGTTGCTGTAGTCAACTCATAAGCCCTGCCCTTGATAAATTTCAAGTGTTTTATAAACTCTACACCAAGGGTGGTTGGTTTGGATTTCACCTTCGGGATAAGAATGCCACATTTCTAGGGGAGGCTCCGTGGCATACGAGTGGAAACAAAAGTTTTTCTACATTCGCAAGGATGATATTCCCTTTCCCATGAACTACCATGATCCTTCTTTAGCCACTGAAGACGTGCCTCCACAGGGTTACCAGGATCAATATTGGTATAAGACTTTAACCGCGCGAGAGACGCCTCTTTTCTAATTCAAGAGTATGCCTTGGTCACTTCCGGGATGAGCCATATCTGGTCTAGGCCTCACAAGGTTCCATACTATGGTCGCGACGGTTTGTGTAAGTGTACTTTGCACTTGTTTTCTCTTTTATTGTGCTTTCTATTTCGTTGACTTGTTATTATCTTTTTAGCCATGGGTAGTGTTCTTTTATCTTTTGTCAAGGATGGGCCTGGTGTTATGGCTCGTCAAGATTTGCTGTCGGGCAAGCTTCCCATTCTTGAGGAGACCCGTGAGAACTTTTTGTTCCCTTTGATTGGTACTGAATGAGCTGGTGAGCCAAGTCCTAATCCTCGTCCTTTAACTGCTCTTGCTACGGACGACGTGCAAGTGATTCTTTTGACAAGCTAGGAGTCTAAGGAATCACCACGCCACTCTTTGAGTTATGACAATTTAAGTTGGCAGGTCCTGATGTGGAAGTTGTTGTTGATCTTACTTCTCCGCAAGAAGCCGAGAAGGCCAAGAAGAAGAAGAAGAAGAAAATCCCCTGAAAACCGACCTCTCTGCTAGCGGTGTTGGTAAATCTCCCGTTCAGCCTTCCACATCTGAAGGTTCTCTCAATCTTGCTTCTCTTGCTCCTATCCGCAAGAAGGCCAAGCTTAGTGAAGATTTGGCAGAGAAATATGTGACCTCTCCAGGTATTTTCTTTTATTCTCCTGCATTGTCTTTCGATTGTTCTCATATCTGACTCTTGTTATATTTGACAGACACGGTGAAGAAAAATTTGGGATCTCGTAGCCCCATAATCAAGGAGAAAATTCCTACTCCTCCTCACTAGTCTCCTGTATCTTCTTAGTTTGACGAAGGTAAATTTATTGAGATATATGTCACACCCCGCTAAAAAGCAAACGCGGGTGTGTGACGTCATGTATACCGTAAGCATATGATTATCGCCAACATAGTAGCATTAGGATACCAATAGTTTTAAAAAGCGTATAAAAACCATAACATGTTTTTAAATAAATTAGTTTAAGATAAAATTGGGATTTCTCGTATATGACCCTAAATATCAATAGAGCGAAACCCCCTAAAAGGTATCCTAATTTTTGCCTTGAGGTCCCGTCTTCATGATTCCTTAAGTGTTTGTTACTTCCCTGAAAAACATACGTTTTAAAAAGTCAACACAATGGTTGGTGAGTTCATAGGTTTTGAGACTCAATATGAAATCACGTTATTCATAAAACGTTGAATCAGTTCACAAGTAAGTATACGATAATCTGTTGAAACAAATACGATGATCCTCCATAGACTAGCTAAATCTACGAATTAATATGATGAACCCTGAGCCTATAACCAAACCACGACTTATATCCTTTTGCCCTGTTCAAATCTCACATATCGAATATACGCACCCTGTTTTGATGCAATATCGGAGGTTAGCGCGACTAACCTAACAGTAGGGGGAAATGTCAACGTCAATAGTACTATTCGTATATTCCCGTGGCTAACTCCGTTAGCTAATGGTTATAGTATGTAAGCAATGGGCTTATAGCACTACATAATTCAACTCATGTTCGCATAAGGATTGGTGTTTTGTTACTAATTATCGTATATAAAAGAAATCTGTATGTTTTCCACCCCGGATTTATAAAACAATAAAATAGTAAAAAGTGGTCGAGAAACTCACCTCGTACGTTCAGTGTAGGGGTGTTCTTCGGGTTATTTATTCGGGTTTTGGGTTGTTTGGGTCTGGTTGTTCGGGTTTGAGCTCAAAACAAATTGACCCAAGAACCGACCCAAATAAGTTCGGTTTGTTCGGGTTTCGGGTTATACGGGTCGGGTACTGTAAGGCCCCGTTACCGGTAGCCCTACTTTCGTGTTGGGATTTACTCATAAACACAGTTCTAAATATCAGAGTTAATTAAAACATTTACGCGGAATATAAAACTTTCATAAAACATTACAATATTTCATAACTTGTCTCAAAACATCCTTTGTTTTTCACATTAAAACATTAAAATTAAAACATCATAAGTCTTCAGATGCCAGACTCTTGTTCAGTGCCACGTGTCTCCTCAAGCGAGCTGCCTCATCCTACTCACCTGCGTGCATACTAAAAGTCAGCTACGCTGAGTGAGTTCTAGATAATCACATAATCATACCATTCACATAACATTATATTCTTTCATTCATACTTTCATACTTTCATACTTCCTTACTTTCTTACTTTCATACTTTCTTTTGTATTAACTTACTTTCATATCTTACGTTATAAAGAGCATTACGCCCTACATTCCTCGAGTATTATTAGGGCTCGGTACCCTCCTTCCTCGAGTATTATTAGGGCTCGGTACCCTCCTTCCTCGAGTATTATTAGGGCTCGGTACCCTCTTTCCACGAGTATTATTAGGGCTCGGTTTCCCTCTTTCCATGAGTATTATTAGGGCTCGGTTTCCCTCTTTCCTCGAATATTAGTAGGGTTCGGTTCCCTAGTTCTCGAATATTAGTAGGGTTCGATTCCCTCTTCGTTACCATACAACCATACATCGTACCTTGAGTATTATTAGGGCTCGGTACCCTTTTTGTAACCATACAACCATCCTTTCCTTCTTTTATTAACTTTATCACATTCATACACATAAGCATACATATCATACTTACCTTAACTTAGCGTTACAACCTGACAGTACGTGCAATATCCGAAGATCGTTCACGTACCATCAAGCAATCATTCATACATTTCACATTATCCACATAAGGCATACACTTATCTCTTAGGATAAGTGTATTAACAAACATATTGAGTATGCACACAGCCCCGAAAACGTAACACATAAATGGGGCTAGACACTCACCTGAACACGGTTACGTTCACCGTTAATCGTAATCCCTTTCTTCAGTTGTGCACGGCTGACTGTATAACAAGTATACGTATCAATTAACTATCACTTCTCATAATGTATTTCTATCTTTATATGACCCACAACGAACGGGGTCCGGGGGCAGCGCCCCTGGCTGGGGTCGAGCTGCCAGGTCAGTTTGGAAAAATTTTATTTCCATTAACTGTCTTAACACATTTTTCATTATATTTTTAATTTATTTTCTAAACGAACTCGGCTTTAGGCGAAGTTAAACCTCAGGCGAACTTAGCTTTAGGCGAAGTTAAACCTCAGGCGAACTTAGCTTTAGGCGAAGTTAAACCTCAGGCGAACTTAGCTTTAGGCGAAGTTAAACCTCAGGCGAACTTGTCATCAGGCGAACTTAGCTTGCAGGCGAAGTTCATCAGGCGAACTTAGCTTGCAGGCGAAGTTCATCGCTTGAAGGCGAAGTTGCCCAGATGAAGGCGAAGTTGCCCAGATGAAGGCGAAGTTGCCCAGACAGCCTGCTGTTGGGTTTCTGTCCAACATTTCGAGCGATTTTAACACCCCCGCTATGGTTCAATATCACCCACTACGCTTCCCGACCATTTCCGGTCACTTAACACTAAAAAGCTTGGATTAAACTTCAAAGTTCAAGAATCTTACCTTTTTGAGCTTGTTGGATCTTGTTTCCTTGCTTAATCACAACCAACCGCTCTCTCTTCTCTCTCGGATCTTGGTCTCTCTCTCTACGGCTCTCGGCCTCTCTCTCTCCCCTCGGATCTCGGCCGCCGGTCGGCTTGTGTACGGGGTGTGTGTGTGTGTGTTTTGGAAGTGTGAAGGAATAGATGTAAATGAAGATATTTTTGGGTTTAGGGGATATTTATATCCCTTGAATCCCATTCTCATTTAACCCATCTCAATTAATCCAAGTCCCTGATCCGCTCCTACCCGATATTAATAATTAAAAACGCGAAATCACTAACATAACTTTCTTTATTCAACATTATAAATTTTAGGATGTTACTGTTGGAATACCATATGCCCGAGACACATAATTAGGTTAATGTGGCTAGTTGTGTTTGATCCAAGTCGGGTCATACCCAATAACGAGTTAGACACACACCAATTATGTATTTGTTAAGATAAGATCTATGAGACAAATACAGAACACGATACATTCAGAAAATCGGGTTTCTGAATACTTACTTGAAAGTGTTAAATAAATTAATTGGTTAATTTATTTATTCAAATAATTATTATTAGAATGATTATTTAACTATGTGTTCTTTTATAAAATGGTTTATAAAAGATGGGGTGTTTATATATTTTATAAAGTATAAAATAAATAAAAAAAAATAAATAAATAAATAAATAAATAAATATATTTGGGGCCGGTTTTGGGTGGGCCCCACACCCCATGATTTTGGTCAATATCTTGTCATGGATTTGGTATGGGTTACTTGACCAAAAACACCTAACACCATGTCTTGATTTGATGGAATGATGATATAAAGATCAAGATCATAAAATACTTTCAAGTAACAAAAACCACACAACTCTTTCTTTTCTTTCTTCTTGTTTTCGGCCAAGACAAAAGGAAGAGGCTCGGGTCTCGGTTTTTGGTGTTCAAGCTCCCTAACATAGCTCGGTGTGTGTTGGAGGCTCGGGGTACATTCCGTTTGAGGATTTTCCTTTGAAAGTCTAGCATCATCATCATCATCTTCTTCAACCATCAACTACATCTCTTAAAGGTTTAAGAATGTAAGTTTTACAAGCTTTGATAGTTTAGTTTTTCCGTATTACTTGATCCTTGCCTCGGGTTTCTAACATATAGATTATTGGTAATCTTATGACATGAATAAACTAGGTTGTTCATGAACACATATCATATAAACTTGTAACATATATATATATATACATATGGATAGATATGTTTAGTTTGTAAATATCTCGCTTCCGCCTTAATTGTGACTAGTTAAATGGTTAACTTAGTATAAATTATCCATAGAAACCCAACAAATGGCATCAAGAGCCGGGATACGGGAAACTAAGCTTCGGGTTTTCGGTTTTATATTTTTCCCCTTGAAAGATTTTATACAAAAATAAACATGCATGATTTTTTGTATTTAATCTTGTTATTATTTTTGGCTTTGTTCAAAAAAAAAATAAAAAAAAAAATAATAATAATAATATAAAACCGAGTTCATGGGCCGAAGCCCAATTCGGATGTGATTGGGCCGAAGCCCACTTCATTAGGTTAATGGGTTAACCGAGAAGAAAAATAAAGGAGGGAAGAAAGTTAAATGGGCCGAAGCCCATTTTGGTCAAATGGGCCGAAGCCCATTAGACTTTTCATTGGGCCGAAGCCCATGTGTTTTGCACATGTGGGCCGAAGCCCATAATCAAGTTATTGGGTCAAGCCCAAATGGGTTGGGCTAGGCCCGATAAGGTCAAGGGGTTTTGGAACGGGTTCCTAAGACATAACGGGTTATGTTTGTTAAAACTAGACCGAGCCGTAGACCAAATGGATGTTTGTTGTGATTGTTATTAATTATTCAAAGTTTCGGTTTGTAATAATTAATTAGGGGCAATTTTGTAATTATTTATTCATATGGGTATGTAATAAATAGTTTATTTGTAATATCTTTATTTTATAGAAAAAAAAAATGTATTAGGACATTTGTTATGTAAATTTAAAGAAGATTGCAAAATTGGAAGTTTGGGCCTTATTGGGCCGGGTATGGTGATAATGGGTCTCACAAGCCCATTAAAGGGATTCAAGCCCAAATGGACCTAAGCCCACCTAATGAGCCCAAATGGAAGCTTATGGAAGCTTAGGCCCAAGTTCAAGCCCAATGGATCACAACGGGGTTGAAGAAGATGCTCGAAGCATTTGGATGCGGGATCGAGTGGGAGCTACAACATCCATGTGTCATGTGTCCCTTAGGATTGGACCTAAGACACACACTTGTTTCGGCTAACAAGTGTGGTCTAACTTAGTGGCTCGTGTCTAGTATAATTGTGTATGCTTGTTAATTGATTGTTTGAATATGTGGTTGCTAGATATTAGGATATCAACTTCGTCACATAGAATTAATTAACAAAGCATAAAACGGGTTCTAATAATTATCGGTAATTACGTGACACATAGTTTAATAAAATGGATTTATTAACTAGCCGTCTCACGCCCATAATAAAATGGTTTTATTATAAATTAGAATTTTGAAAATGGTTTCAAAATAATCATGTTACTAAATGCATGTTAGAACATGATTTAAAGTTTTATAACTAGAATTATTAAAACTAAAAATCCCTTTTAAAATTAAGGATAACAAGTTAAACACCATCCTTTTGTATTAACGCTTAACATATTAGTAAGCTCTTAGTGGGAAAAAGGTCACCTAACCGCGTAGAGTAAATTAATATGTTGAGGTAATATTGGCATATAAATGGGAAAAAGGTCACCTAACCGTTTGTATGTTAATATTACAAGTTGATACAAGTAGGACGACTTAAATTAGAACCATGTGAAGAGGGTCACCCAAGCATGGGGTCTAATAGGTGTTGATGGGATAAACATGCCGATACGAAATATGATTTCGAACCGGTCCCATAAACTCTAGAAGTTGCAAAAGGGTTTGCAATTGTTATGAATAACTACCTTGATAAACCGACAATGGGAAAAAGGTCACCTAACCGGAGTCGTGTTTATCGTTGGATTCTAGATTTTAATTATTAATTATATTTGGTATATATAAAAGGGTATTAATAATTAAAATATGTAAAACACTAAAATGAACTTAATTAAAATTCTGCAGATGGCCGCACACGTCGACGACAACATAATCCCTAACGTCCAAAACGTATCTCTCCGATCTATTCTCGCTAAAGACCGTCTTAACCACAATAACTTTTCGGATTGGTTCCGAAATTTAAGGATTGTTCTAAAACAAGAAAAATTATATCATGTTTTGGAAACACCTATCCCCAATGAACCGGAAGAGGGAAGTGAGGTCGAATATATGAATTGGGTCCAACACACGGAAGATTCCATTCAAGTGTCATGCCTCATGTTGGCGACTATGGTTCCCGAAATCCAAAAGGATTTCGAAAACCATAATGCGTACGACATGATTACTCAACTTAAGGAAATGTTCCTTAAGCAATCGAGGGTTGAAAGGTTCGAAACGGTTCGAGCCTTGCATGCATGTAGAATGGATGATAATCAACCAGTTTCAACTTATGTATTTAAGATGAAAAGTTACATTGATCGCCTCGCCAAGCTCAATTGTCCCATCTCAAAAGAGTTAGCAACGGATTTGATCCTTAACTCTTTGTCGAAAAGGTTCGACACTTTCGTGTTAAATTATAACATGAACGGGTGGGACAAAAACATTGGAGAACTTCACTCAATGCTTAAAACAGCCGAGGCGAGCATGGGTAAAAGGGTTTTACCCGTGTTTGCGATCAATGAAGGTAGATCCAAGAATCGATCTCAACCCAATCCTAAGGCTAAGGTAGCAAAAAGAAAGGGTCCTCCTATGCATCTTAAAGGTAAGGGCAAATCACCGGTTATGGCAAAGAAACAAAAGGTTGTGGAACCGAGGGGTCATAAGGATGATCCTTGTTTTGGTTGTGGTGAGACCGGACATTGGAAACGCAATTGCCCGGTCTACCTAAAGGAGCTAAGAGACAAGAGGAATGCGGGGCATGCCTCGGGTAATGTCTTTATGATTAATATTGAGCTAAATCTTATTTCTTCTAACACATGGGTATTGGATACCGGATGTGGAACTCATATTTGCAATTGTTTGCAGGGGTTCAAAAGGAATGAAGACTTAAAGAAGGGCGAAGTGAGTCTTTTCATGGGCAACGGTGCAAGGGTGCACGTGGTCGCTAGAGGAGACTTCACTTTATCGCTTCCAAGTGGTTTGGAAGTTGTTTTGAGAAATGTTTTGTATGCTCCTAGTTTGACTAGGAACATTATTTCTGTGCACCTTCTTAGACAATGTAACTTTGACTTTAAATTTGTAAAATCAGAAATGCATGTATCATCTAATGGTATCTTTTATTTTAAAGCTGTACCAAACAACGGTATTTATGAATTGGTTCATGACAATACCTTAAATAGCTCATTATATCAAACTTCCACTAAAAGACTCAAAAAGGATTTGAGTGATTCCTACATTTGGCATTGTCGTCTTGGACACATAAACAAGAATCGTGTAAATACTCTCCAAAAGAATGGTCTTTTGAAAACAAATGAGTTAGGTTCGTTTGATGAGTGTGAATCTTGTATTCAAGGCAAGATGACCAAAGAACCTTTTAAAGGTACAAATGAAAGGGCTAAGGACTTGTTAGGTATCATACATACGGATGTATGCGGACCTCTCAAGCCCACTAGTAGGAATAGTGAAAGGTACTTCATTACCTTTACTGACGATTTTAGTCGATATGGGTATGTGTATCTAATGAAACACAAACATGAAGCCTTTGAAATGTTCAAGGAATTTCAAAATGAAGTACAAAATCAGCTCGACCGAACAATCAAGGTACTCCGCTCCGATAGAGGAGGCGAATACCTAAGTGATGCTTTTCAAAGTCATCTTAGAGATTGTGGAATTATTTCACAGCTCACTCCTCCTGGTACTCCTCAACATAACGGAGTATCCGAGAGGAGGAATCGAACACTGTTGGACATGGTTCGATCAATGATGGCACGAAGCTCACTACCACCATCATTTTGGGGATATGCGCTACTTACAGCGGCTCGCATTTTGAATATGGCCCCGACCAAAAAGGTGGATCGAATACCCTATGAAGTGTGGCATGGAAAGGTTCCATCCTTTTCATATTTAAGGGTATGGGGATGCATAGTTTATGTTAAACGTGACACCCCAAATAAGCTTGAGGCTCGATCCATCAGGTGTATCTTCATAGGATACCCAAAGGATGATATAGGATATATATTCTATGATCCTAGTGAACAAAAGGTGTTTGTTTCACGCAAAGGATACTTCTTAGAAACTAAGTTCCTTATGGAAGGACCTAGTGAAAAGAGAGTGGAACTTGAAGAGGTTCAAGAATCACTGGATGATACACAGTTGGTCGATACTAGTTTTCAACACGAGGATGTTGAAAGTGATCAAATGGTTGATCATACATACGTTGCTCGCAGATCTAGTAGGATTAGTCAACCTCCCGAGAGATATGGATTTCTCGTGGATGATTGCTACTTGGTCGATTCGGATGAACCGATCTCCTACAAAGATGCTATGTCACAACCTGATTGTGACAAGTGGCTTGAAGCCATGAGCGCCGAGATGCAATCCATGCACGATAACCAAGTTTGGGAATTGGTTGATCGTCCACTTAACTCCAAACTGGTTGGATGTAAGTGGGTCTTCAAGAAGAAGACCGATATGCATGGAAATTAAGATACTTACAAAGCACGACTTGTAGCAAAAGGTTTCACGCAAACTCAAGGGATTGATTATGATGAAACCTTCTCGCCGGTCGCGATGCTTAAGTCGATCAGGATATTATTTGCCATTGCAGCTCATTTTGATTATGAGATATGGCAGATGGATGTCAAGACCGCTTTTCTTAATGGATATCTTGAGGAAGATGTCCATATGGTTCAGCCTGAAGGTTTTGTCGATCCATCTAATCCTGACAAAGTATGTAAGTTAAGGAAATCAATCTATGGGTTGAAACAAGCATCACGGATGTGGAATCATCGTTTCAATGAAGAAATCAAAGCGTTTGATTTCATCCAAAACGGTGATGAGGCGTGTGTGTATAAATGGGCTAGTGGGAGTATAGTCATGTTCCTTATTTTGTATGTCGATGATATACTTTTATTTGGAAATGATATACCAAGTATGGAAAGCGTTAAAGCGTGGTTAAGTAGTCGTTTCTCAATTAAGGATCTTGGAGAAGCGACATATATCTTGGGAATAAAGGTCTATAGGGATAGACAAAGGAAATTGATCGGACTCAATCAAAGTGCATACATTGATAAAATCCTGAAAAGGTTCAGGATGGAAAACTCTAAGAAAGGTTTGGTACCTATTCCTAGAGGAACCGTGTTAAGCTCATCCCAAAGTCCTAGCTCTAAGGAAGAGCAGGATAGGATGAAGCATGTTCCTTATGCTTCGGCAATAGGATCTATTATGTATGCAATGATGTGCACTAGACCGGACGTCTCGTATGCTTTAAGCATAACGAGTAGATACCAGCACAACCCAGGTGACAGTCATTGGATGGCTGTCAAGAATATATTAAAATACCTTAGAAGGACTAAGGATATGTTTTTAATATATGGGTCTGGTGAGGAGGAACTCGTCGTAAAGGGTTACGTGGATGCGAGTTTCCAAACTGACCGAGATGATTCTCGGTCACAGTCGGGATATGTCTTCATTTTGAATGGAGGCGCTGTTTCTTGGAAGAGTTCGAAGCAGGATGTTGTCGCGTTATCCACTACAGAATCTGAGTACATCGCCGCTTCAATGGCAGCCCAAGAGGCTGCATGGATGAAAAAGTTCATCATGGATCTAGGGATTATCTCTACCATTCAGGAGCCCCTAGAGATATTCTGTGACAATGAAGGTGCTATTGCACAGATCAAGGAGCCTCGTGCTCATCAGAAAACGAGGCACATTGAGCGCAGATTCAACTACATAAGGGATGAAGTTGAAAAGAGAAAGTTATGTATTCATAAAGTTCATACCGATCAAAATATTGCGGACCCACTCACGAAGCTCCTCGATAGGCCAAAGCATGAGGGTCATGTTTGTGCATTAGGACTTCGGTATTCTAGTGAGTGGATTTAATCTGTATTTAGTGTTTGTATAAGAACGAATGTAATGGGTATCTCATGAAAATTAATTATGTTTTAATTATTCAATGAGTTATGTTCTATATTTGCATGTTTAATCCATGAATGACTTATGTTGTTCTAAACGTCCGTAGTCGATCATACTTGTGGGAACAAGTATGAAGGTAAGACTATTATGAACCCGGATTGGTTGATATTCATGTAATGAATATAGGGCATAGGTTTGCCACCAAGGTTCATAGATATTTGTGGGATACAAATATTGGACATGATCCGCTCTCAAGGATCACTGCATGGAGTTAGTGCAACTGATCATAAGTAATCCTTGAGTAAAGGCGAGTATCATTGTGTCCTTTGACCTGAGATGCATATCGGATCTGGTTTTTCATCAAGTCTGATATCTTGACTCTCTTCTTTGTTATTTCAGTAACACGATGACGTGTAAGAAAGAGCTCAGATATCATATGAGATGTCAACGAGGATGTATGCAGTCAAGATGGAATTTGTTCCTCTTATGTGTTGAGAGTTTAGATGTCTAAGGCCTGTTAAGTTAAATCATTGAGAGAATGATCACTCTGTGTCTCTTCGATTTGACAGGACATCTAGTAACAAAGGGATATAATGATAAGACTTACCTATATCATATCAAGTATGGACTTGAAGGGGATGATGTTATTGAATGTCACTTAGTCAAACACACTAGGGGTGGTGACCTGTTGTTAGGCGGTATTCACCATTAGCATTAACTTCTTATGAGTCACGTGCAAGTGGGAGATTGTTGGAATACCATATGCCCGAGACACATAATTAGGTTAATGTGGCTAGTTGTGTTTGATCCAAGTCGGGTCATACCCAATAACGAGTTAGACACACACCAATTATGTATTTGTTAAGATAAGATCTATGAGACAAATACAGAACACGATACATTCAGAAAATCGGGTTTCTGAATACTTACTTGAAAGTGTTAAATAAATTAATTGGTTAATTTATTTATTTAAATAATTATTATTAGAATGATTATTTAACTATGTGTTCTTTTATAAAATGGTTTATAAAAGATGGGGTGTTTATATATTTTATAAAGTATAAAATAAATAAAAAAAATAAATAAATAAATAAATAAATAAATATATTTGGGGCCGGTTTTGGGTGGGCCCCACACCCCATGATTTTGGTCAATATCTTGTCATGGATTTGGTATGGGTTACTTGACCAAAAACACCTAACACCATGTCTTGATTTGATGGAATGATGATATAAAGATCAAGATCATAAAATACTTTCAAGTAACAAAAACCACACAACTCTTTCTTTTCTTTCTTCTTGTTTTCGGCCAAGACAAAAGGAAGAGGCTCGGGTCTCGGTTTTTGGTGTTCAAGCTCCCTAACATAGCTCGGTGTGTGTTGGAGGCTCGGGGTACATTCCGTTTGAGGATTTTCCTTTGAAAGTCTAGCATCATCATCATCATCTTCTTCAACCATCAACTACATCTCTTAAAGGTTTAAGAATGTAAGTTTTACAAGCTTTGATAGTTTAGTTTTTCCGTATTACTTGATCCTTGCCTCGGGTTTCTAACATATAGATTATTGGTAATCTTATGACATGAATAAACTAGGTTGTTCATGAACACATATCATATAAACTTGTAACATATATATATATATATATATACATATGGATAGATATGTTTAGTTTGTAAATATCTCGCTTCCGCCTTAATTGTGACTAGTTAAATGGTTAACTTAGTATAAATTATCCATAGAAACCCAACAGTTACAAGTCTTCCCCCCTTAAAGAGGTTTCGTCCCCGAAACCTAACTATTACATAAACAAACTAGGGTAAAACTTGCGCATCTCGTCCTCGGCTTCCCAAGTAGCATCAGATCCCTTGCGGTGTTTCCATATCACTTTTACCAAGGGTATAATCTTGTGACGAAGCTGCTTCTCCTTGCGATCAACGATCTCTATCGGTTGCTCGATGTAGTTCAATTGTTCATCAACCTCAATGTCCATTAATAGCACGTGAGACGTGTCATCAGCTAGACACTTCCTCAGATGAGAAACATGGAAGGTTGAATGAATTCCTTCTAACTCATCGGGTAAATCCAGTTTATAAGCTACTTCACCCACACGACCTACAATCTTGAACGGTCCAATGTACCTCGGACTCAACTTTCCTCTTTTCCTAAAACGGATAATTCCTTTCCAAGGCGAGACCTTGAGCATCACATAGTCACCCACGTTAAACTCAATTGGTCGTCGCCGCTTATCTGCATAAGACTTTTGTCTGTCTTGCGCGGCTTTCAATCTTGCTTTGATCATATCGAACTTTGAAGACGTTTCCTGAACCACTTCTAGGCTTCCCATTTCTTTCTGACCAATCTCACCCCAACACACCGGGGTTCTACATCGTCTACCGTAAAGCATCTCAAACGGTGGCATACCAATACTTGAATGGTAACTGTTGTTATAGGAGAACTCTGCCAGATGCAGATGATCATCCCAACTTCCACCAAAATCTAAAACACAAGCACGTAGCATATCCTCAAGGGTTTGGATCGTCCTTTCAGACTGTCCATCAGTTTGAGGATGATACGCCGTACCGATGTTCAACCTCGTCCCCATAGCTTCATGGAATTTCTTCCAGAACCTCGAAGTAAACCGTGTATCTCTATCAGACACGATCGATAACGGTACCCCATGCTTGGTTACAACTTCTTTGATGAACAAGCTTGCTAACGTTTCTGACGAGATGACCTCTCGTATGGGCAGAAAGTGAGCACTCTTGGTCAAACGGTCCACAATCACCCAGATGGTATCATGTTGCTTAGCTGTACGAGGTAGCTTAGTTATGAAATCCATGGTGATGTGTTCCCATTTCCACTCAGGTATCTCTAGCGGTTGCATCTTCCCATAAGGCTTTTGGTGCTCGGTTTTGACTTGTAAGCAAGTTAAGCACTTACTAACATAATCCACTACATCGTTCTTCATTCCTGGCCACCAGTAATCTTTTTTCAAGTCTTGGTACATCTTTGTAGCTCCAGGATGGATTGAGTACCTTGACTTATGAGCTTCATCTAAGATTCGACTTCTAAGATCACCATGTCGTGGGATCCACGTACGGTCGAACCTAGTTTTAACTCCATGAGTGTTTTCCATCAACTCGTCTTGCTGGCCATAAATCCTTTCTTTCTTTACTAACCCTTCATCTACTAACACTTCTGACTGCACTTTGATGATTTCTTCAAAAAGACTTGAGTTCATGATCAACTTATATGACTTCACTGTTGCAAGGACTTCCTCATTCTTACGACTTAACGCATCAGCGACCACGTTAGCTTTACCGGGGTAATACCTAATCTCACAGTCGTAATCCTTTATCAATTCTAACCATCTTCTCTGCCTCATGTTCAGTTCTTTCTGTTCGAAGAAGTACTTTAAACTCTTATGATCGGTATAGATAGTACACTTAGTACCGTACAGATAATGCCTCCATATCTTAAGAGCATGCACTACAGCTGCTAACTCCAGATCATGCGTCGGATAAGTACTTTCATGGACCTTCAACTGTCTAGACGCGTAAGCTATCACCTTCCCTCGTTGCATCAACACGCAACCTAACCCTTGATGCGAGGCATCAGCACAAACAACAAAATCCTCATCACCATAGGGTAAAGTAAGGATTGGAGCTTGTGTGAGTCTCTTCTTCAATTCTCCAAAGGCTTCCTCCTAAAACTTTCCCCAACTGAATACTATCGACTTTCGGGTCATACCGGTCAGTGGTGCGGCTATCTTGGAGAAACCTTCGATGAATCTCCTATAGTAGCCAGCTAACCCTAGGAAGCTTCGTATATCAGTCGGATTCTGCGGAGTCTTCCAATTCGTTATCGCTTCAATCTTAGCTGGGTCCACGGTAATCCCCTCCGGATTAACCACATGACCTAAAAATTGCACTTCTCTTAACCAGAACGCGCACTTCGAAAACTTGGCGTACAACTTCTCTTTCTTCAGAACTTCCAATACCTCTCTCAGATGCTCGGCATGGTCAGACTCACTCTTTGAATAAATCAATATATCGTCAATGAAGACGATAACCGACTTATCCAACATCGGCCGACACACCCTATTCATCATGTCCATAAATGCTGCAGGAGCATTTGTTAGACCAAATGACATTACGAGGAACTCGTAGTGTCCATACCGCGTTCGGAACGCTGTCTTAGGGATGTCTGCCTCCTTCACCTTTAGCTGATGGTAGCCTGATCTGAGATCTATTCGTGAGAACCAACTTGAACCTTGCAGTTGGTCAAACAGATCATCAATCCTTGGCAACGGATATCTATTCTTTACCGTAAGCTTATTCAACTCACGATAGTCTATGCACATCCTCATACTTCCATCCTTCTTTTTCACGAACAATACTGGTGCGCCCCACGGGGAAACACTCGGTCTTATGAAACCTTTGTCTAGGAGTTCTTGCAGTTGTGACATCAATTCTTTCATCTCGGACGGTGCTAGACGGTAAGGCGCTTTCGCGACAGGTTGGGCTCCTGGTATTAAATCTATCTGAAATTCTATCTCTCGCTCTGGTGGCAACCCCGGAAGATCCTCAGGGAATACTTCTGGGTAGTCGCGCACAATAGGAACATCTTTCATTTCTTTCGTCTCGGCCGAAGCGTTGACGACATACGCCAGGTAGGCACAACACCCTCGCCTTAGCAAACCCTCGGCTTTCATCATCGAAATGACATTAAGCCCAGAACTTTCCTTATCACCATAGACCGTTACCCGCGTTACCATCCAATGACTTTAACCTTATAATCTTACTCTTACATACTATCTGAGCCTCAAACTCAGACAACCAATCCATTCCCAAAACCACATCGAACCCTCCCAAGGTCATAACGTACAAGGTAACAGGGAACTCATGTCCCTCCAATTCTATCCTACAGTCCTTAACCATTTTCATTATTTTAACCGAAGTGTCACTAGCAGTTTCTACTATAAGGGTCTCAGACACTCGGCAACATTTCATTTTAGCTAGTTTACTAAATGGTGTGGCTACGAAACTTTTGTTTGCGCCCGAATCAAATAATACAGTAGCGGAAACACCGTTCACTAGAAACGTACCTGTGACAACATCCGGAATCTGCTTGGCTTGCTCTTGGGTCAGCATGTAGGCTCTAGTTCTTGGCCTAGCTTGATCGGCATTTTTCCTTCCACTACCTCCAGCTTCACTCTCGGTACACTCCCTAGCAAAATGACCTGTCTTACCACACTTGTAGCATGCAGGCTTAGAACTGCACTCATGAGCATAATGACCTGCCTTCCCACACTTGTAGCAAACATTCGACCCAAATCTACATTCTCCGGCATGAATCTTTCCACACTTATGACATGTATCCGAACCCTTTCCCCACCTACACTCACCACTGTGTGCCTTGCCACAGGTCTTGCACGACCTGTTCTCCCAAACTCTCGGCTGCTTGTTCTTAGGGTTCCACATCTGGGTACCGGGTCGTTTAGCAGGAGCGACCCATTTCTTTTCTTTCTTCTCATTTCCCACCACCACATTATCCGCAGTCAAGTCTGCATAGACCATTTCTGCGAGTTCGACAGCAGAATCGAAAGTAGCAGGTTTACATGTCCTGACTAACATGCGGACTCTCTGTGGTAATCCCCTCACGTAACACTTGATCCTTTTAGCCTCAGTGTTGACCATATCGGGCACCAACCTAGACATTCGATTGAACTCGGTGGTGTACTCACGATGTGTCATTGTCCCAGCTTTCAAGTTTAGGAACTTCATCTCCGCCCTTTCAACCTCGGCGTCAGCACAGAACTTCATCATCACTAACTCCTTCAGATCGTCCCATTTCATCTCCTTGATCTCTTCACGGGTCTTCCTCTGCTCCACACTCTCCCACCAGTACATAGCCTCATCTTCAAACGATTGGGTGGCATAACCGACAGCTTGATCGGGACGGCACTCGCTAATGCGGATAACCTTATCCATGGAGGTTATCCACTGAAGAGTAGCGATTGCGTCTCCTAAACCAGTCAGCTTAGGCGGGTCACACCCTTTGAAGGACTTATAGTTGCAACCGCCTCGGCCCCTCTTCCTATCATCATCTTTCACAGACCTTACCTCACTTGAGTCACCCCTTTCCCTCTCGTCATCCTTTCTACCATTACCACCGGCCCCTTCAACAGTTCTTTCTCGGCTTCCAGCAGACCTTCCCGGGGTAATATTCTTCACAGCAGTGGCCACAGCTTGAACAATAGCTGCTTGAATGGCGGGATCCAGTTGAACTCCTTCATTGTTTTCCGGGTTTCTTCCCGCTGTGCTTCCTTCAGCTTCGGTGTTGGAAGCTGTCTCAACCGAAGGTTGCTGGACACGACGAGGCCTGCCGCGTCGTCCAGTGCGACCTCCAGCTCCAACAATGTCTCCAGCTCCAGCCATTGTATTCTAAGGGAAAACACAAACATCATCACTCAAGGAACTATTTAGTACAAAGATAGCAAAGCTAACAGGTAATAACAGTGGCCAGTTGTGATTAGCTGATCACGTTACTTTCCGTGTCCTATACACTTCCCTTTATGAGTGTATTTGTGCTGGTTCTACTTAAGCAGTTTGTCAAATCAAACAATCAATTATTCATATCCCTGTCGTTCACGTATCTTTTCTTTCTCATTAACATATATCATTTAATCATACACCTTACCTTTACTGACCTTGCTTGAGCGACACATGGCATTCTTGAACTGGCATCTTCTTTCCTTTCTTACTTATATCCCATACTCTGTTCGAGTCTAAGCACGTAGGAGGCTTAAATCTCTCGAACTTTGCTCTGATACCAACTTGTAAGGCCCCGTTACCGGTAGCCCTACTTTCGTGTTGGGATTTACTCATAAACACAGTTCTAAATATCAGAGTTAATTAAAACATTTACGCAGAATATAAAACTTTCATAAAACATTACAATATTTCATAACTTGTCTCAAAACATCCTTTGTTTTTCACATTAAAACATTAAAATTAAAACATCATAAGTCTTCAGATGCCAGACTCTTGTTCAGTGCCACGTGTCTCCTCAAGCGAGCTGCCTCATCCTACTCACCTGCGTGCATACTAAAAGTCAGCTACGCTGAGTGAGTTCTAGATAATCACATAATCATACCATTCACATAACATTATATTCTTTCATTCATACTTTCATACTTTCATACTTCCTTACTTTCTTACTTTCATACTTTCTTTTGTATTAACTTACTTTCATATCTTACGTTATAAAGAGCATTACGCCCTACATTCCTCGAGTATTATTAGGGCTCGGTACCCTCCTTCCTCGAGTATTATTAGGGCTCGGTACCCTCCTTCCTCGAGTATTATTAGGGCTCGGTACCCTCTTTCCACGAGTATTATTAGGGCTCGGTTTCCCTCTTTCCACGAGTATTATTAGGGCTCGGTTTCCCTCTTTCCTCGAATATTAGTAGGGTTCGGTTCCCTAGTTCTCGAATATTAGTAGGGTTCGATTCCCTCTTCGTTACCATACAACCATACATCGTACCTCGAGTATTATTAGGGCTCGGTACCCTTTTTGTAACCATACAACCATCCTTTCCTTCTTTTATTAACTTTATCACATTCATACACATAAGCATACATATCATACTTACCTTAACTTAGCGTTACAACCTGACAGTACGTGCAATATCCGAAGATCGTTCACGTACCATCAAGCAATCATTCATACATTTCACATTAGCCACATAAGGCATACACTTATCTCTTAGGATAAGTGTATTAACAAACATATTGAGTATGCACACAGCCCCGAAAACGTAACACATAAATGGGGCTAGAAACTCACCTGAACACGGTTACGTTCACCGTTAATCGTAATCCCTTTCTTCAGTTGTGCACGGCTGACTGTATAACAAGTATACGTATCAATTAACTATCACTTCTCATAATGTATTTCTATCTTTATATGACCCACAACGAACGGGGGTCCGGGGGCAGCGCCCCTGGCTGGGGTCGAGCTGCCAGGTCAGCTTGGAAAAATTTTATTTCCATTAACTGTCTTAACACATTTTTCATTAGATTTTTAATTTATTTTCTAAACGAACTCGGCTTTAGGCGAAGTTAAACCTCAGGCGAACTTAGCTTTAGGCGAAGTTAAACCTCAGGCGAACTTAGCTTTAGGCGAAGTTAAACCTCAGGCGAACTTAGCTTTAGGCGAAGTTAAACCTCAGGCGAACTTAGCTTTAGGCGAAGTTAAACCTCAGGCGAACTTGTCATCATGCGAACTTAGCTTGCAGGCGAAGTTCATCAGGCGAACTTAGCTTGCAGGCGAAGTTCATCGCTTGAAGGCGAAGTTGCCCAGATGAAGGCGAAGTTGCCCAGATGAAGGCGAAGTTGCCCAGACAGCCTGCTGTTGGGTTTCTGTCCAACATTTCGAGCGATTTTAACACCCCCGCTATGGTTCAATATCACCCACTACGCTTCCCGACCATTTCCGGTCACTTAACACTAAAAAGCTTGGATATATAAACTTCAAAGTTCAAGAATCTTACCTTTTTGAGCTTGTTGGATCTTGTTTCCTTGCTTAATCACAACCAACCGCTCTCTCTTCTCTCTCGGATCTTGGTCTCTCTCTCTACGGCTCTCGGCCTCTCTCTCTCCCCTCGGATCTCGGCCGCCGGTCGGCTTGTGTACGGGGTGTGTGTGTGTGTGTTTTGGAAGTGTGAAGGAATAGATGTAAATGAAGATATTTTTGGGTTTAGGGGATATTTATATCCCTTGAATCCCATTCTCATTTAACCCATCTCAATTAATCCAAGTCCCTGATCCGCTCCTACCCGATATTAATAATTAAAAACGCGAAATCACTAACATAACTTTCTTTATTCAACATTATAAATTTTAGGATGTTACAGGTACATTCGGGTTGGGTTTCGGGTTTAACAAATTAAAAAAATTCCACCTTTAACAATATCATAAATTCAAAAGGGGGTAGCGGCGAAGCTTGTTGCCCGCTTGCCTTCTGTTTTGATGTAATATAAACATTTGTGTCTGATACACATTTAAAAAAAACCATATTCCAAGTCATTATAAAACCATAATATACAGCCATATTCAACAATAGCATATATTATTTAGCAAATCATGAAAGTTATCATACAAGAATGCATTAGACGGGATGAAGGAGCGTTGTAGCCTGTGGATTAATACTTGTGTAGATTGAAGAAATATGCTAAATAAATATTGGTTTAAATACTATAGTATTTAGGTTTTTGAATTGAAGATACATTCTCAGCATGCTTTATGGTTATTAATACATTGGGATGTGATAGATCCAATATTAATTGGAGTCTTGAGAACAACCGAACAAGAATAATTAAGGTCACTTTGATACTTCACCGCTAAACAACCCTATAAAATTAGGGATACATGCATCGATGTATTATACTTAGGGTTATTCGGGTCAAACCGAATCTGGGTATTTCAACCCAAATACCAACCCGAATATTTTATATCGGGTTCGGGTTAGGAGTTTAATCGTTTCGGGTGAATTCGGGTTGGGTTATTTGGGTCTCGGGTCGCTTCAGTTCGGGTTGCTATTCGGGTACGGTTAAAAAACACACCCCTAGTTCAGTGTTCAATTTGTTAGCAATTTTAGTTTGGACCTGGGTTTGCTACATTCACACGTCCTAAACGCGTAAGGTCAGTTAGTTACCGTTATTGACTCGCAAGTCGGTTTATGCTAGTCGCTTTCACCCAACTAGCCGTTTCGTTTATTATATTTGTGTTGTACATATTCTATAGATACAAGTATAAATGTAATACATTTTTTTTCATATACGCTATGTAATTATTTGTTTTACTTATGATTTTAAAATTTGAATTATCCCGTGTGTGACATGGGCTCTAAAACTAGTATATATATATACATATATATATCTAATCATTGTTTCTTTAAGTCATGACAAATATTTTAATAAAATATAATGTAACTATATTTTCGTTCATAACTATCCAAACCACCTTTATATACCGTTTAAAAATGATTATTTTATGTTTAAAAGTATATATATTTCTCCAAAATATATGCTTATGTAAAAGTTGTCGTTTTGACACAAAATGCCGTTATTAAAAGTAATACTTATTATTTGTCGTTTTCAAACGTAAAATTTAAAGTATTATTAAAAATCGTATTTAAGCTTTATAAAAGTACATTAACGAAATTTCAACATATATATCTATTTTATTTACTCAAAAGTATATAATACGTTTTGACTTAAAAAAAAGCGTTCATTTTTGTCTCAAAACGTACGTATTCTTTTAATTACATTTTTCAACTTACAACTTTTGAAACTATATTTTTATGTCAAAAATTTACACATGCTTCAACCTTATCTAACTTTTACTTTAAATCACCAATATCTTTATCTTTTTCCAAAACCGAGTCATATTGTCTTTCAAATTGACTAACTCATATATATTATACAAAATCCACTTTTTTTTTCTTACAACATGGTTATAAACTATCTTTTGTACTTTGTAAACACACTCTAAGTTTATCTTTCAAAATCATATTATATAGAGGACACCCATGTAAACATCTTTTAACAACATTCTTGTGTAGACATATTTAGGTAATATCTTTAAAAGTTTGACATAATGTCCTTTAACCCCTTTAACCAAATCTTAGTAACACATAAACTACATTTAAGCATGCTTTTCATATCATTTAGCCCTTTTAAATCTCAAAGTGTTTTTCAAGCATAATAAATTTATTTTCAAGTTTCTTAAACTAGACGTGTAAGTATGTAAATTATGAGTTGGGTGTTAAAGCTAGCATAAACAAAACATATAAAAATATAAAGATAGGCTTAGAGGAATTTAGCTCACTTAGCACTAGGATTACAGATTAGAAAGAAAATAGAAGATCTTGAGCTTGGTTCCAATCCTAAAGTTTGTACACCTTCTTCCAAGTTTTTAAGTCACTGTTTGTTCTTGAGGATTAATCAAAATGGTTTGTATGATGTGTGTATGGGTTATCATATGAACCAAGATAAAGAGGTGGGGGTTGGGGTGTGTGATCGGACTAGAGAGAATGGATGGTGTGTTTGGGTTAAAGTTGATTGCAACTTTGTTTAAGTGGCCTTGTGCTTTTTATTATAAAGGAAATAATTAATGAATTTGTAGTAAATAATTTACACTATGACTATTTAAGGTTGATGGGACGGTGGTGGATTGGTAGACAAGGAGAACATGTGATGAAGTTGGTATGATGATGGATATGATAGGATTTGCATGTTGTAGTTGAGATATGTTACTTTGACTTGAAGAACCATGGGATTCTATTATAAAATCATATGCTTATCATATAAAAATATGTGAGATACGTGTGTGTAAATCGTGACTACCCTCACAAAATAATAATTCTTTATCTTAATTTTTCTTGAGTTTGGTTATAGGTGTAAACAAGTTCGTTTATGTGTGTTATTATTTTTTTTTTCACATGCATGCTAAATATAACCACTTAAATTTAGGCGTGTTTTGTTGCTTTGTTATTCAAGCGTTCAAGAAACGAGCTCACGTATCCTTAGTGTATCATTTTTGTTTACTCGTATGTATATACATATAATATACATAATATATATATATAGCGCGTTACCCATAAAGGTTTATTTACGAGACCTACGTTTATTTGAGCATAAATTTAATATTTAAACAAAATATTATTGTCGCGTGTAATATTATTAATTTTGTCATCAGTGTTCGTATGCCTTTGAGTTGGTAATGTTTAACCAAATTGTAACATTCGTTACTTTTCAAACCCAAAACTCGACCCATTTTAAATTCTCGTTTTGTTTGCAAATATATATATATCTATATATATATCATAACGTTATTAATTAATTTTCGTTGCACGTCTTTTATGGACCATTCGTCATTTTTATTTGGTTTTGGATTCGTATTCGTCAAACCAACTCTTTTCGTTGTTCGGTGGTAATCGTGTTTAAACGTTCATCGTTAATAAAAATATTGACAAGGATTTTACATTTATCGTTTACGCGTATTCTTGTTCATTATAATATTCGTGAGGAATTACGTCTATCGGTTGGTCGTTGGTTCATTTTATTCCATAAATGAAACTCCGGGATTTAATACAATATATATATATATATATATATATATATATATATATTTCCAAATAACAAACTTTATAACACCTATTATAATATCTTCAAAGTTCAAGGTGTATAGTGAAAATGTATTAATTAAATTGATATTAAAGAAACTAGAAAGTACAAGGGTATAAAGTATAAATTCTATTTAAAATATAATATAATATATAAAGCCTAACCATACCCATCCCCAACCCCGTTTTTCCGGCCCGATTTTCCGGCCACCGGAAAACGGCTCCGGCCACCCTTAAATGCCCCCTAATTATCGCTCTTTGACCCGTATTTTTTAGCATATCGTGTTTAGTTTACAATAGCAAACGTTAATCAACAGATTAATTGCTTTATAACACGCTTTTAACCGATGATTAATCCGTAACACTCGCCGGATTTGTGGGGAAATCAAATTAATGCAATTAACTCGTTATTGACTCAATTGATAGTATAAATAGAACGTCCTAACAAGCTTAAACTCACACCAAACCTCGAGTAACACACTTATAATCCGAGTTCAAGTTTGCCGACCAAATTGTAACGCCCGTTAATTCCGGTTTCAAGAATTAAAGATTGTAGAGTATGTATAATTCTCGGGATTTATCCGACGTTCCTCAGAAGCCTTACGTCATCCCAGTACGTCTAATCGCTTAACATTTCTTCCAAGTTGCATTATTATTATTTTCCGGGGGCTAGAATGAAAAAGTTTTATATTATAACATTAAACAAAAAAACCCTAAACCCTAGATGCAGCAGCAGCAGCGATCGGACCAGGGAACAGCCCCCCCCCCCCTCATTTCTTCGACTTTTTGATCAATTCCAAGCTCCTAGAAGTAGTTCAAGGTATGTACTACAAGCCCCAACACTCTTTTTGTTCACCCCTAATCGTTTTGATGCTCAATTTTGCCGGAACTTTTCGTTGGACAGATTTTTGGCCAAGGTGTAATTGACCCACTTCCCGTGGATAAAAATTAGAGTTTCCGGTGTGGTAAGATCCCCAGGTATGGAATTTATATCATTTTAAAATTTCGTGTCCATTGGAGGTAATTAGGTCGGTCAATCAATTTTAGTTCGAAAACTAGGGTTTATCGGGTGTAGAATTGCAAATTGTTGAGTTTGATGCGTTAATAGGTTGGATGACCAACCGAATCAGTTTGTATAGCCCTAAGGGAGTCTAAGGGCTGTGGGAAAATTATTTTTTTGATGCTCGGGGCTGGTTTGGTTGTTGCTTGGTCAATCGAGTCGGCGGTGCGCGAATTTTCGTTTAAATGTTAAATTGAGAGTTGTAAAAAGGAACCGTCAACCCGATCAACTCGGGTGACATAATTATGATGAATGAAAAGATTAAAGGGGGAATTTGGCCCATTTGGGGCTGATTCATTTAACAATTTGTTTTAAGGTTTATTACGCGCGTATTCGACTCGATTTGATTGCCGACAGGCGAGTGGTGCATCTTGGTTAGCCCCGACCTTAATCGTAGGGTGGATTTGGTTAATTGAAAGTTGTTGGACCTTGGGCCGAGTGTTGGGCCTTGGGCCGAGTGTTGGGTCTTGGGCCAAGTTGTTGGGCTTGAACGGCCCATTAGGCAAGAGTGTTCTTACAGTCTAGCTTAGTAACACGTTGTGTATACTTTACAAGCCCTTGCTTGTGATTGTGCACTTAGGGATTTCCTAGCTCGTTGCAGGCGTTCGATTGATTTCAGGTGAGTTCTTGATGCCCCCTTTAACTCTTTTTAAGTTTTGGGCTAGCATGCACACCTAAGTATTTTCTCACTGATGAAATGTTTTAAATGGTTTTACATAGGCTTGCTAGTATTAGTAGGCCTTGGAATGTTATAGAATGTGTGTATGTATATATATTTATATATATTTAGAATGGCCAATATTTGGCGAATTTTGTAGTCGTCTCGACTACTGAATGTTGCGTATGCCTACTTTGTGTTTGTATGCGCCGAATGTTACGTGTTTGGGTTGTACGTTTTCTCGGCCCTGAATGTTATTATTGAATGTTATATATATATATATATATATAGGAATGCACGTATAGAGATGCTCATACGTAAGAATGACTATTTATTGAATGAGGTGACCTAACCGATGTACTTCCGTTTGCTGTTTTAAAACCGTTGGAATGATTATTAAAACTTTTGCTACTTATTTAAAACTTGAACTCACTCAGCTTAAGCTGACTTTGTGTGCATGTCAGTGTGAGTTTCAGGTTAGGAAGAGGATGCCTTATCGCTTGGACGTGCACGGAGCTACTTGGACGGTGAAGGGCATACTGGAATGAAGAATTACTTATGAACATTTTATTTCAAAAGACTTATAAAAGTTATACTTAATTTTGGTTTTGGGGTTAAATTCCCGGGTTTTGGGAACTCATTCATTTATTTACGTTTTCTGCCGAATTATACTCTGTGATGTTATTTTAATCCAAAGAATTGTTTTTAAGTTTAATTATTTTTACGAGTGTTTTGAATGGTTACCAACTGTGGGGTTCCCAGGGTTTGGGACCTTACACGAACTTCCGGCCATAATCCATTCTCCCTCTTCCCGGCACCACTCGAGGTAATTAATACATGGTTTTAAATCTTTTCAACCCGTCTGTCATAACCCCTAACATAAAAAGATCAAACATGAAGGAATTTAAATCAATTGAAATGGTTAGGGTTTATGAAGAAGATGAAGTTTAACTTGAGTTTATAAACATTTTGCTTCTGTTTGTGTTCAAAATTACTAACCTGGTCTACTGGTTAAACATATATGTTGATAAACCACACACCCGGGTTTGAACCCGGGTCATAGCGGTTTTATGTTTTATTTTTTTTAAATCCTTTATTTATTTCATAAAAATCTTTTAAATCTTTTAATAATCATAATAAATCAATAAAGTTATTATAAACCAAATAAATTTTTATAAAATAAATATAAATTACAATTCATCACTTTTCGCTTAAAAACCAAACTTTCATTTTCGTAACCCACTAACTTTAATTCGTTCGCTAACATAAATCGCAAACTTTAACTAATTAGAGTATTGCAATAAAACCTTTGAATTCAATTTTGACTCGTAAACATTAGTCCAAGTTTTACGAATATCATGCCTTGTATATTTTCCCGTTAAGATAGTAATCAAATAGTAATAACCCAAAATTCCATTAAAACGTAAAATATTATTAAAACAAAGTGAGTAAAAATAATAATAAAATATTAATTAGTTCGTTAGCTTTAATCCGTTTTCTTTGGAGTTAAAATTCGCTAGTTTTAATTCGCTAACATAATTAGTCTTCGAGATACAATCCTCATTTAAAACGTACATTATAATATCGTAACTCTCATATTAGTGTTAAAATTATAACATAGATAATAAACATCGCTAAAACTTTGTTAAACCCAAACATAATATTATATTATAATGTTCCATAAAAAGCTAATAAAAAATATATTAAAATTCCTTTATCTAAATTATTATTTTCATCAATTCCGTTAGTTAGTCTTTAAATATATACATATAATATATATATATATATAGCGCGTTACCCATAAAGGGTTATTTACGAGACCTACGTTTATTTGAGCATGAATTTAATATTTAAACAAAATATTATTGTCGTGTGTAATATTATTAATTTTGTCATCAGTGTTCGTATGCCTTTGAGTTGGTAATGTTTAACCAAATAGGTTCACTAAAATAATAATAGCATTTGAAGAATCACTTCAATTTCATTGCTAATATTTTATAAAATAATTATAAAATATATTCGTATAATATGAAATCAAACCTTATATACATTCATTAAATAGGAAACGTGTTCGAGTCGTTTAAACAAGTTATCACCAACGTCCGTTTGTGTCCGACAAGTGTGAGTAATTTAATTAAAAATAAACTACTTATGTGCAATGTATCATGCACATGCGGGCCTATGCTAGACTCGTTGTGATTAAACTTAAGAAAATTTAATCATGCGGGAATTAACGTTAAGAAATCATAATTAAACATTGTACAGAAAAATGACTATTTAGAGGATTGTCACATTCTCCCCCTGTTATTAGAATTTCGTCTCGAAATTCAGTTCGTGTCGTCTGTAACTGATGTGTTATCGAAAAGGTGATAATACATTCTTTTCATTTGCTACGCACTCTCCGAAGCGAACTTTGGTTTGTGTTTCGAGCTCCAACGACTTTGACTAGTTTAATATGTCTTAAGTTTTGAACTTTCTAGCTAGATACTTCTGATTTTTTTTTCTAAGAAAAATTAAGCCTATTATCAATGCGAACTTCAACACTTTTTTTTTTCAAATTGCATATGTGGAACCTATTATCAATATGAAAAATTAAGCCTAGTTCTTGCGGTAGTTTAAGTTTGTAAGTCACGGGACCAATGTACTTCGGGTACATCTTCAGTTTACCTCGCCTTAGGTTGACATTAGGTTCGTGATAAATTCCTAAACAATACAATTTTTAGATCACATGAATATCTTGGATTATGAAAGTGCCCCTAAGTCATGTCGTAGGTGTTTTATATATCCATTTTATATCAGATGCTAATGAGGCGGTCAAGCAGGAAGAGCAAATTATTTTAAAGTGCTATCTTGACTAAAGATTTAGTAGCCAAGCCTACGATACTTGAAATGGTTAGGCGCGAGTAGTTGTAAATTGAGTCGCGTATTGAAAGATTATGACACCAGATTCAAACCTTCATCTCTTCTAGAATATTACGTTAAGTTGGTACTGCTTTCATATCATCTAGTTTATCAATTCATAGGCGAAGAGACTTGCATGCGGATATATAGGGAATCCAATGAATGGAATTTAATGGAAAGGAGAGTATACAATCAATTATTGTGATTAGTAGTTCTCAATAACTCAAACGATCTGATTGCGAATGTGCATTACAACCAACGGAATGGATAGGCTACAATATATTAGCTAGACGATATGCTGTCTAGATTTATCCATCTATGGTAGATTATGAAAAGAGTTAACTTAGTCATTAAGTACTCACTAACTAATGAAGATTTCAAATATCTTGTAGGTATCGAGGAATGTGAATCTAAATTTGTTTAGAATACACAAGTATCCGTGGATTTATGATCACGAATTGGATGTAGGGTTTGATAAATGAATTTAGGGGCAAGATAAAGTGAAGACTTGGTGGGAAGTATTTATTAAGAAGCTTCAGGCACCTAGAGGAAATGTTACTTCATAAAGAAATTTTTGGGTTTAGGCACATTGACATGCCAGTCATCATTTTTATGGATAACTATGACGTAATTATTGGTTGGGCCCTGTCTTTTATGGTCCATTTCACGTGTAAGACATGCGACTAGGGATTTATTTATTGATATTGAAACATGAAAGATCTTTATATAAGACTTTGTAGAGAGATTCAAATTTAGTTATTGGCCTATCATTCGAGAGACTCAGCACGAGTCAAAGGCCAGGAATCAGATCATGGATTTTTATGTCCTTGAGTTTTCGAAATTGGAAAGCTCTAAAATGCTAACTTGACAATGAATCGTATTACTGGTTAATAAAATTAAGGTCGCCTATGGAGAAAGATATTGGTTATCGTTCGTATCCTTATGATTTAGCATATTATGGAGGTTAATGGTCATGTCATGAAGGCATCCCCAATTTCTAGTTAGTAGAATTTGCGTGAGCAACATAGGAACACAGGTGCGTTAAGTTCAATTTTTGCATAGGAGAATATGCTCACTATTTTCCTTATAATCTCGAATCGTAGGAATCCGCATGGAAAGTGTTGTAGACGTCAAATTAGCTTCTTCATGAACAAAACAACGGCGGGTGCTGGGCTTATAATGATTGAAATAGATGACAAGACTCTAGAATGAGATTATCATGATTTATAAATCATATCATGGTTTAGGAAGTCTTATGTCCTTCTAAGTCTGTAGGTGTTAACGATCCTTTCAAACACTAGTGCTAAAGTTTGTATATTGAATTTGATCCGTAGATGCCAATGCCGATTAATTTTCTAAGTTGACACTAGGAAATCGATGGTTAGGGAAAAAAATATTTCAATATTTTATTGTGTTACGAGCGGGGACGAATACAGAGGTCACGTCGTTGTATTCGTTTTTGTAAAGTCAACCAATAAGATATAAGACGGTTGATGTATGAATGATAAGATGAAACTGTTGGACATGAGCTTTGTCAAATCCTAAGGTTTATAAGGGAAGATAAATAAGCCAGAATTAGTTATGGAATAAAAAGATTCTCAAATGATCGTGAAGATTGAATAAGAAAATGTGGATTTCTTTACTGGAACAAGCTGACATTTTTTTTAAAACTATATAGATGTTTATATGTTTCCTAAAAATTCCAAATATTACAAAAATAGTTTTTAAAATAATTTATGTAGCTCATGTTTGTGGATGACTCATTCATAGAATTTATATATATTACTAAAACTGCATAAACGTTGTGTTGGTTTCGATAAACATAGCCCCCATAAAAACTCGAAAAATTCTGCCCTAAGAATTCCAGCAAAACTTATAACTGTTATAAAATTTTTCTCGTATGATAGATATGACGTTTGAGAGTTCAAATTTAAAAGACAACACATTCACATATAGATGATAATCTTGAACAAATAGGTCTTTTTTTTTAAAAAAAAAAAAAAAAGGCCATGTGGTACGTTAATCTTTATAAAAGAAAGTTCTCTGATCTTAAAGTTTATATAAGCGTGACGGTATCGTAAAAATACTATTATTTAACATGAAATCATTCAATTTAAACACGGAATCTTGTGTAGGAAATTCCTTGTATCAATCTAGTTTGAAATCTTAATAAAACTCGGACATTGTTAAGATGTTTAGGACCTGACTGTCACATGAAAGTCAAAATAAGAATGAATATGACCAGCTTGTTTTTTTTTTTTTTTTGAGAAATCATGCCCAACAATTAGAATGGTATGCAAGAGTAAAATGAGTGAGCTTAGTACAAAAGTATGATAAGCATCAGGGAATGAAATGATTGTGATGACATAAGGTGGGTCCTATTATACTGACGAATGAAGCAATTTATTGATGGTTGTAAAGCAAAAAGTTGTCCGGAGAGATTAACACTTTTTAACCCAGTGATTAAAGAACGTCGAAAGAATCCCGATTAATGCAGGGAACATGTTGCAAATGACAGTCGTCAAGAAAGAAGTGAAATTAATTGACGTAACGCGTAAGCTGAATGAGAAAACTTGTGTGTATTAAGACGGTTCAACACATGGTAAAATGCTCTAATGAAAGCAAGGTACGTATGAACGTTTAGGCATATTTTAAGACTATGCGAAAGACGTTGGTAATGATTTCACGTGCCAAGAGGGTTCCATCTTTGGAAAAGCTACCAAGAAGTGTGAGCGAAAAGTTTTACCTTAAAGGGTTAGATTTCACTTACAAGCGTAGCGATGAAATTTATGTTGTACTGTCATACAACATGTTGGCCACATAGAAGTTGAGTTTCTAAATTTTTAGAGTAAGATTACTAGAAATCTTTCATGAACGTCGAATGGAGTACTGAGGTAGTGGAGTCACCAATTGACATGCGCCACAATAGGAAACACACATGGCACTTAATGGAGGCATATGTTATGAGAGAAAAACTATTTGCTATTACTTGACAGCATAATAATACTCCACGAATGATTTTAGACATCAGCTTGGGTATAGAGAGACCCGAAAATTGAGGAATAGTCTTAATGGAGTATTTGGCAAGTTATGTTGCTGATGGTGGAAAATTTTGGGCGTCCATGATAATGGAGTGAAATAACATTTCAAGTAAACGACGATAGATTAAGCTTGTAGGGCGTCGTCACCAGTACCCTAACTAACATCCCTTTTACTTGTAGTCCGATTCTCAATTAACAAACTTATGAATTTAGACTAATTTGGAAATCTGCTCGAGCCATAGCATTCACTAGGATTCTCATGCATTGCACATTATGATTACGTGTGCACCCATAATGATAATCTGTTCTATATGGTCATCCAAGTGTCTTCCATATTCAAGCTTCTAGTTAAAGAGAATTGCAGTGTCCATTAGTTGCATTATTGAATGCTAAAACATTATCATGAACAATAAAAGATTTGTTAATAATCATGAACCGAAGTTATGGAGGACGAAATGATTAGAAAGACTCCATTCATAGGCATCCTCAAGTTAGGAATTTACATGAATGGTTCAGTGTGAACAATAGGAGCGTAGGATTATACCCCACTTCACGCCTCTAAGTCATCGCGTAATATTTCGAATAGAAATTGACACGTAGCTTTCTCGTGTGATATATGGCCACACGTGCGCACCATATGGTCGTGTACCTAATTTGCCAGCTCTGAATCGCAGTCTTGTGAGACGTACTTTACGGTAGTAATATATCAATTCGGTACTCCCATTACTGGAGTTACCGGTTCTCATTCCATAAAGGTACATTGAGGTTGCTGAGTCATCCCGGCTCCACGACGGTTAAGAATACTTTCTCAAGTAACCATTCAAGTACGGGTGCCACTGCTTGTCGGCACGGGTGATTATTGCGGTAACCAAGACTAGCGTATCACAACTTATGAAATGGTGACGATTAGGAGAATGATGGTTATATTTTCGGGAAATGCAATGTGAGTAGACGAGGAGGACGAAATCCATGTGACAACATTATCCGTACAAATTAGTGTATATTATTCAAATGTGTATGCATGCAATAAAAATGTTTATTTGAGTCACTAGTTATAGACTAGACCTTCTAGTTTGCTATAACCAATGGCTCTGATACCAATCTGTCACACCCCGCTAGAAAGGAAACGCGGGTGCGTGACGTCATGTATACCATAAGCATATGATTATCGCCAACATAGTAGCATTAGGATACCAATAGTTTTAAAAAGCGTATAAAAACCATAACATGTTTTTAAATAAATTAGTTCAAGATAAAATTGGGATTTCTTGTATATGACCCTAAATATCAATAGAGCGAAACCCCCTAAAAGGTATCCTAATTTTTGACTTGAGGTCCCGTCTTCATGATTCCTTAAGTGCTTGTTAATCCCCTGAAAAACATACGTTTTAAAAAGTCAACACAATGGTTGGTGAGTTCACAGGTTTTGAGACTCAATATGAAATCACGTTATTCATAAAACGTTGAATCAGTTCATAAGTATACGATAATCTGTTGAATCAAATACGATGATCCTCCGTAAACTAGCTAAATATACGAATTAATATGACGAACTCTGAGCCTATAACCAAACCACGACTTATATCCTTTTGCCCTGTTCAAATCTCACAGATGGAATATACGCACCCTGTTTCGATGTAATATCGGAGGTTAGCGCGACTAACCTAACAGTAAGGGGAAATGTCAACGTCGATAGTACAATCCGTATATTCCTGTGGCTAACTCCGTTAGCTAATGGTTATAATATGTAAGCAAGGGTCTTATAGCACTACATAGTTCAACTCATGTTCGAATAAGGATTGGTGTTTTGTTACTAATTATCGTATATAAAAGCAATCTTGTATGTTTTCCACCCCGGATCTATAAAACAATAAAATACTAAAAAGGGGTCGTGAAACTCACCTCGTACGTTCAGTGTTCAATTCGTTAGCAATTTCAGTTTGGACTTGGGTCCGCTGCATTCACACGTCCTAAACGTGTAAAGTCAGTTAGTTACCGTTATCGACTCGCAAGTCGGTTTATGCTAGTCGCTTTCACCCAACTAGCCGTTTCGTTTATTATATTTGTGTCGGTTGCTTTCACCAACCAGATGTTTCGTCTATTACATTTGTGTCGGTTGCTTTCACCAACCAGACGTTTCTATTATTATATTGTGTCGGCTGCTTTCACCAACCGAACGTTTCGTTTGATTTCTGGATGACCCGTTGGTGATAAGGTTTTGTATTATTTTTTAAAGTAAATATTTATATACTTATATAAATATTAAGAATATAATTCTTCTTGGTGTTGTATTTATTTAGACATAACTGATTCGCTTGATCGAGTAATGTGTATGTATATGTGTATATATATGCACATATATATCTAATCATTGTTTCTTTAAGTCACGACAAATATTTTAGTAAAATATAATGTAACTATATTTTCGTTCATAACTATCCAAACCACTTTATATACCGTTTAAAAATGATTATTTTATGTTTAAAAGTATATATAATTCTTCAAAATATATGCTTATGTAAAAGTTGTCGTTTTAACACAAAATGCCGTTATTAAAAGTAATACTTATTATTTACCGTTTTCGAACGTAAAATTTAAAGTTTTATTTAAAATCGTATTTAAGCTTTATAAAAGTACATCAACGAAATTTCAACATATATATCTATTTTATTTACTCAAAAGTATATAATACGTTTTGACTTAAAAAAAAGCGTACATTTTTGTCTCAAAACACATGTATTCTTTTAATTACATTTTTCAACTTACAACTTTTGAAACTATATTTTTATGTCCAAAATTTACACATTCTTCAACCTTATCTAACTTTTACTTTAAATCACCAATATCTTTATCTTTTTTCAAAACCGAGTCATATTGTCTTTCAAATTGACTAACTCATATATATTATACAAAATCCACTTTTTTTTTCTTACAACATGGGTTATATACTATCTTTTGTACTTTGTAAACACACTCTACGTTTATCTTTCAAAATCATATTATATAGAGGACACCCATGTAAACATCTTTTAATAACATTCTTGTATAGACATATTTAGGTAATATCTTTAAAAGTTTGACATAATGTCCTTTAACCCCTTTAACCTTATCTTAGTAACACATAAACTACATTTAAGCATGCTTTTCATATCATTTAGCCCTTTCAAATCTCAAAGTGTTTTTCAAGAATAATAAGTTTATTTTCAAGTTTCTTAAACTTTAACTAGACGTGTAAGTATGTAAATTATGAGTTGGGTGTTAAAGCTAGCATAAACACAACATATAAAAATATAAAGATAGGCTTAGAGGAATTTAGCTCACTTAGCACTAGGATTACAGATTAGAAAGAAAATAGAAGATCTTGATCTTGGTTCCACTCCTAAAGTTTGTACACTTTCTTCCAAGTTTTTAAGTCACTGTTTGTTCTTGAGGATTAATCAAAATGGTTTGTATGATGCGTGTATGGGTTATTATATGAACCGAGATAAAGAGATGGGGGTTGGGGTGTGTGATCGGACTAGAGAGAATGGATGGTGTGTTTGGGTTAAAGTTGATTGCAACTTTGTTTAAGTGGCCATGTGCTCTTTTATATAAAGGAAATAAATAATGAATTTGTAGTAAATAATTTACACTATGACTATTTAAGGTTGAGTGAAGTTTTAGAACAAGTTTGATGGGACGGTGGTGGATCGGTAGACAAGGAGAACATGTGATGAAGTTGGTATGATGATGGATAGGATAGGATAGGATTTGCATGTTGTAGTTGAGATATGTAACTTTGACTTGAAGAACCACGGGATTCTATTATAAAATCATATGCTTATCATATTAAAATATGTGAGATAGGTGTGTGTAAATCGTGACTACCCTCACAAAATAATAATTCTTTATCTTAGTTTTTCTTGAGTTTGGTTATAGGTGTAAACAAGTTTGTTTATGTGTGTTTTTTATTTTTTTTTTCACATGCATGTTAAATATAACCACTTAAATTTAGGCGTGTTTTGTTGCTCTGTTATTCAAGCGTTCAAGAAACGAGCTCACGTATCCTTAGTGTATCATTTTTGTGTGCTCGTATGTATATACATACAACATATATATATATATATATATATATATATATATATATATATAGCGCGTTACCCATAAAGGTTTATTTACGAGACCTACGTTTATTTGAGCATAAATTTAATATTTAAACAAAATATTATTGTCGCGTGTAATATTATTAATTTTGTCATCAGTGTTCGTATGCCTTTGAGTTGGTAATGTTTAACCAAATAGTTCACTAAAATAATAATAGCATTTGAAGAATCACTTCATTTTCATTGCTAATATTTTATAAAATAATTGTAAAATTTATTCGTATAATATGAAATCAAACCTTATATACATTCATTAAATAGGAAACGCGTTCGAGCCGTTTAAACAAGTTATCACCAACGTCCGTTTGTGTCCGACAAGTGTGAGTAATTTAATTAAAAATAAACTACTTATGTGCAATGTATCGTGCACATGCGGGCCTATGCTAGACTCGTTGTGATTAAACTTAAGAAAATTTAATCATGCGGGAATTAATGTTAAGAAATCATAATTAAGCATCGGAAAAATGACTATTTAGAGGATTGTCACAAGATACCTTCTAGGTCCCCTTCTCCCATGCGATATATTGCCTTTGAGGGGGATGGCTTGGACACTTCAACTTAAGACACTTTTTAGGATGTTGATATTGTTGGAGACCTTACACCTACGCCACCTTCTGAATTACAAGATCCTTCTCATGTCGTTCTTTAGGATAAACCTTGGAGACGGAAGAGGTGGTGGTGGAAGTGGTGGCTTAGAACATGGTGGTGGTGGTGACGGGGTCGGTGTCTTTTTTGGTCCTATCCCCCGTGTTGAAGATGAGTTTTACTCCCTCCTTGGAGTCTTACTGCTCTTTCCCGGTTTCAAGACCTAGGTGTTTTTCGTGATTTCTTAAATCACTGTCTACCTCATTCGGAATTGGATTACTAGCGCGGACATTCCCATGGTAATCTTTATGATGACTAGGTTCGCGGAACAACTTTCTCTCTCTCTTCGCTAGCAAGGAGATAGCTCGAGAGTGGATGGCTATGAGAGAGTACTGGTCTGAGATGACTGCAAAACGGGAAAGGTTGTTGAAGGAAGCTGAGGATCACAGGAAGGAAGCTCTCGCTGCCAAGTGGAATCTTGCTACTGCATTCCAGGATTTAGTGTCTGCTAAAGCGAAGCATGGTGAAGCTGTTCGTCATTAGGAAGAATCTTGCCAACGTGAGAATGTGAAGTTGCTGGATGCCCGCGAGAAAGTGCAAGAAGTCAAGGCTGACCTAGAGGCTTCCAATGCTGCTCTTATTGCTTTGAGAGAGCAAGTAGCGGCTCATGATGGTTTTATTGTTGCACAAGATTCTTTGATTGTTGATCTCACTTCTTCTTTAACCACCCGGGACAAGGTTATTCAGCAGAGGGATGATGAAGTTACTCGTTTAAGAGCTAAGCTCGAGGGTTTGAAAACCGAGGCTATTTCCAAATACACCCAAGTTGATGAATTGAAGAAGGAGAATGCTATTCTCCAAGCGCATGTTGATGGTCAAACTTAAGAACTCTACATGAGTGATCCTGCTATGAAAACCCCCAGAAATGGTTCATGACTGACTTTGTTCGTGGGGTATTATTTTTTGTTTGCATTATTTTGTTGTATAAGTACTTATTTGTATGCTTTCTTTTCAGGTGGTTGAGCGTGTTAAGGATGGTCCCGATGTAACTGACTGTGTCACGGATGTAACACCCCGACTTAAGCGAAAACGCCTGAGGGTGACGTACAGATTACTTAAAAACATGTGACACTATTAAGTGATAATATTATCACTAATTACTTTGAACATCAAATACACAAGTTTTGAAAGTAAGAAAATACAAGGAAATAAAAACAACTAGCAACTTGCATCTTGATCCGTTATTTTGATAACCTAAGTACTAATTTCTCTTCTTTTTCTTCAACCTCTATTGGTTTTACCTGTAGCATGTATAAAAACAAAGTCAACTAACAAGTAGTTAGTGAGAATCACACGAATTTAAATATATACGTAATAGAAAATCATACAATTCCATGAACTAGTGTATATTGCACAAGTAAGGTCATTTCCAACGTACTAAGATAATCGCATGCAAGGTCCTTTCTAGTTGATAACAACCAACGTACTCGGATAATGTAACATCTCAGATTTTTCGTATTTGTTTAAACCGATTCGAAAATGTAATTTGGATCTTTCGAACTATTTAAAACTTGTATTTATTGGTATTTAACTTGATTTAACTTATTTTATAATTTCATAACTTTCAATCATGCCAAATAGTCCTTATAAACTCTTAAAATCGCTTAAAATGGCTAAAAATGCATTTTCGGGAACCACAAAGACTAATTTTGCCAATTCTTTCATGTTTTCAACTAAATTAACGAAACTTAAGCTCCAAGTTATATCAATTAATGTTTTAAAATATCCCAAGTCATTTTCTTGATGCTTAAGAGAACATCTTTAAGATATTGGACATGATTTTGTCATTTATTGATTATTTTGTTTCCTAAACGAGTTCATTTAGCAAATAAACGAATTTGTGGACTTTATTATTTAGACTAACATAACCTAAAACCCTAAAACTACAGTCCTTGGTCGTTCATAACATTAAACCCACTAAATTCTTCTTTCCCGTTGTCATATTCTTCAAGTTTAACTGAATTCTTTCAAGACTAGTTGACTTTGGTGTTCAAGGCTTCTTTGACCATAATTTTCTCATTCTTCTATTCATCTTCGGGGTAAGTTGTCTTCTTCAAAATTGTAGGTTTTTATTTTTAGAACAAAAGCCCTTAATCAATTTTACAAGTTTATGGGGTTTTGTAAGTCAATTTTAATGATTTTTCAATTACTATATCTTCTTATCGGAATTAGTTTTCGGTCAAGAAGAATTTTTAGTTTTATCTCGATATTTTGAGTGTACTGACCAAAACCCGACTCGTTGTTCGGATTCTGGTCAGTCCCAGCTCGCTTATTTACTAAAAACCTCATAACCGGAGTTCTATATATCCATTTGGATTGATTCCAGCGGCTATGTTCTCGATTTTGACTCTATTTTATTTTGTATAAGTATCAAGTCTTGTTATATCAGAAAACTTGTCATGTTAACTTTGCTCGTTTATTCTATCTCTCGATTTATTCGCTTAATCGTCAAGGTGAGATATCATTCCCCCTTTTATTTTACTGTTTTCAAACCTTTTGGGGACATATGCGAACTAATAGTTACTTTATATTACATACATACATAAAACTAGCAAACGAATGATGGTGTGTATTCAATCAAATGTTATTTTGTTACTTGCTTATGTGCTTACATTCTATCAAATTCGGAGAGGTCCATTATGATCATATTATAGTATGATCATACGTCGTCCTAGTAGCCATAGCCCGTGTTCGAGAGCCATGGTCAACCGACAATCACATTTGTATGCTAGTCATAATAGCTATAGCTCGTGTTCGTGAGGCATGGTCAACTGACACACTATTTGCTTATGGTTTGATTGATAATTACTTGCATTATTTTGTTAGCGCATTTATCATTTATTATTATTATTATTATTGTATCATGAAAATTGGTGATCATCTCACTCAACATGTGTTGTTGACAAATCTTTGTTATTTTCTACGCATATGCGGGTTATCAGTCGATTTGAAGTTAAGTGAAGAACGCATAGAAAGACCTTAGAAAATAAAATAAAGAATATTTAAATGTTATTTTGTTTTGGATTAATATTGTTATATTTGAAACTTGTGCACTTTATTTGAATTTTGAAATAAATAAATTAATTAGATATTGTCATATTTTATATTATATGATAGTACCTTGTGAGCTGTGAACCACGGTTCGTACCCCGGCATTTCCACCTTAGGTTGGGTGTGACAGATAATGAGGCCATTTTCCACTCATAACAACATGGTCCTGAGTGAAAAGGAGGGTGTATGATCACACTTATCACTCGAAATTGAAGCAAGAAGTCAAGTAAACACACAAGTCCATGATATAAATTGTGGTTTGAAAATGAATAACTAAGATTGATTTGAATAAGGTATACATGCTACCCCCAACGTATAAAAACATTAAAAGGGGGTGTGAGAAACTCGCATGTGAAATTGATGATAAACGGAAAGCGAAAGCCGAAAGTGCATTAACGAAACTGAAGCAATCGAACTTCATGAGCTATAATTTAAAAATACAAAATAAAGACTAACTTACGAGATTATAAAAGTTAATTAATATAATTTTAGGATTATGCAATATTTAAAGTATATTCTATTATTTTATGGCATTTTATATTATAATATTGTTTTTAAGCTTTATGAAATTTTAACGATTTTATTATTATTTTAATACTATTATAATTAGTAATTTATTATTAATAAGAGATTAATAATTATGGAATATCGATTTTTAACGGCATAATATTTATCTTGGAAAATGATTACGTTAGCGAATAAAAAGTTAACGAAACAAATAGATAATATAATATTATATTAACGGTCGATGCGAAAACTTGACAGATATGAATAAGTTGGTTTTTGGGTGAAAATGATAAAATTTAATTTATGAATAATTTTATTAAAGTTATAGTTTTATTTGATTTAAAATGATTTTTAATGATTTATATGGTTAATAATATAAAAGAAAAAGATTTAAAAAAAATAAAGAAACAAAACATGCTGACCCGGGTTCGAACCCGGGGAACCTCAGTCTTATGACTCACATCCATATGACTTAACCATCTGATCTAGCTTGTTTACTGTTAAGAAAACAGAAATATATATATATATATATATATATATATATATATATATATATATATATATATAAGGGTGGGTTCTAGTGAAAACTCCTCTTAAAGAGAAAACTTAAAAATTCATAAAAACTTCTAAAAAACTATTTTTAACTTTTTTTTAAATTTTTTTTGAAGTTTCTTTTTTTTTCCATTATTCTTATATGTGTTATTGGTTCCAAAAAAAAAAACTTGTCGGTAATCACGTTGGTAAAGTGCGCATGTGTAATAGTGTGCATTGCATATATGCAAAAGTGTTTGTATTGCATAGAATACAACATTATTGCACATATTTTATACACATCATTGTATATATGCAATATAAGACTAATACACACATCGAATACACATTAGTACGTATGTGTAATACAACATTAACGCACATGTGCACCACATCGACTTTTATTTTATTATTATTTTTTTCCATATAATACAACACTACTACACATATACAATACACAAATATTGAATATATGCAATAAAACACTATTAAACTCAAAAATACATAGTAATATACATGTGTAATACAACGGTATCGCACAGTAATACGTATGTGCATTACAACGGTTTTTTTTATTTTTTATGTTTTTCGAGTGAAATATAAGAAAATATAAGAATAATGGCTAAAACAGAATTTTGAAAATATTTTTTTATTTTTAATTAAAAATAATTCTTTAGGAGTTTTTAAGTTTTTTCTCTAAATGTGAGTTTTATTTTGATCATCTCCCTATATATATATATGTGTGTGTGTGTATAAATTAAGAATCTGGATCATCTTCTTCATTAGAAACCATTCCAATTCCATTATTTTGTTCTATGTTTGTCAAAATTATGTTAGGGGTTTTGTTTTGCGGCCCAAAATGATTCATAAACATATAATAATTACCTGGTAGAGTTACGGATTGACGATGAATGAGGTTTGGCTGGAAACAAAATTTGATGAACAAAAGAGAGTGTATTAGATTAAAATGATGATTTTAGCAGGTTTAGATGTTCGATTAGGTCCTGTTTATAGTCTCACATGGAGCGTTTGCTGTTAACTGATCGTAATTGCGTTTCATTATATCCCGGCCGTTTTACCGGGTTAAATACCCTTTAATCGTTGTTAATTCGAATGTTTGACGATGATTAAGTGTTTCTCCGTTAGGTCTAAAGGTGTAATTGTATTAAACACCATTGCACAATGGTTGTCTCTTAACAATGTATGATAAGTTTATTGTTATTTTGTATTTTGCTTAATTATTAAATATAATTATCTCATAAAGTATTTGTTTAATATACGGGTCTTAAGCCAGCATCGGTAAGAAATTGAATCCATATCAATGAGTTATATTTTCTAGTAGCAAACTCTTAAATTATGAAAAGACGTGGAATAAATTTGCATCTTAATGGTTAAGAAATTAAGAAATATTTATGATGAACTTATTATTCTAACTATTACAGAAACAAATAATTAATTTATGATTTCTTTAATAATAAAGCGTTAATACCTATGATAAAATGGATCACTTTCCCTTCCCCAAAAAACAAAATCTCATGATCTCATCTATCCATCAAGAAAAAAAAAACTTGAGTAAGTCTACTGGCTCAACCTGAAAAAAAAATTCTCTAGCAAGATTCGATTCCACGATGAAAGTTATGCCTACTTAACCAATTAATTACGTTGAAAATCAGTTATTAATTACGATTTTGAATGTACCTATTAGCTTAAAGGAGAATATTCCTTGGGGAGAGTTCGTGTACAAATAATATTTAACATGGGAACGTACGAAAAATATCAATCTAAAAAAAATAAACATGTATGAAACAATACCAATTACAATAGTAATCTACATAACCAACATTTTATAATAATAAAAAAAAAACTTATTAATAACAATAAAAGAATTAAAATCTAACAATATACCACAAACAAATACTTGTAACTAGGGGTGAGCAAGAAACCGAATTAACTGAACTGAAACAGAATTAACCGAAAAAACCGAAGCATTAATCGACGGTTTATTTTTTGTTTTTTTGAAAAACCGAATTTTCGGTTTCGGTTTGATTTTCCATTTTTAAAAAACCGAAAAAAACCGAACCGAACCGATATGTGTTTTTACTTAATTATTAATACAATTATATGTGTTTTTTTAGATATTAGGACCGGAAACAAAATACCAAAAGGATCTACCGTCGATGGTGATGAGAATTCTGAAGATTGTAAAGATTGGGAGTAAACTTTGAATATAAAGAATGAAGATTGGAACTAAACTTTTAGTGTTTTTTTTATTAAGCATTTTGTTGAATTTTAAACTCTAATACTCTTGTAAGTTTGTATTCGTTTGGTTCCACGTAACAAATACCTATTTTTGTTTTTTGGATCTAACATGCATTTTCATTTTTTTGGAATTTTTTTTGCAATGTCTACACACACAAAAAAAACCGATTATAACCGAATCGAAACCAAAAAACCAAAAACCAAAAATCGAACGGTTTGTGTATTTGAAAAACCGACTTTTCGATTTCGGTCTCGGTTTCACCTAAAAACCGAACCGAACCGAACCAAACCAAACCAAACCAAACCGTGCTCAGCCCTACTTGTAACAGCAAATAAGTTAATAATAACAACAAAATACACAAATACCTGTTTATAATAGGAAATTAGGTTCCATTGTTGCTAGATCAATATTCCTATTCCTATATTTATTAAGATGAAACAACAAAAGTTTGATTAGGAGAGGTTTTTACGATATTCGTCGATCATGTCCTCCGATCCTAACTGCACCGTTTACATCGGTAACCATTTATCATTATCATTAGTCCAGTAATTTGATTATTAGTTCTTCAGCGATCGTGGTTTGTAATTGACGATTGATTAAGTTATCCGATCACTCACCCCGAAACCACGTTCGTAGCTCTGTCGTTGAATTGATTTCTTCATCTTTTACTTTCTGCTGCAATATTGAATGTATAATAATTCATTCTTCATACACGAAATTAATTGTCATCATCTAAATTGATTGATTGACTGGATTTTAGAATTATGTGTTCCATCTTAACATTTCACGGCTGTTCACCGAGCCCAACCGACCGAGGGCTTGGCTCATTTACAAATCGAACCCAACATTGAACATTGAGCGATTTCCGAGCATTACTTATTTAAAGTTTCAATAGCAAACACGTTTGAAGTTGTAAGTAATATATATGTAAACAAATTAGTAGTTTTTACTTTGTAGACAAACGCATGAATTGATAGATGGTAAATTTCTATAAGAGGAAGTTTGAAGTGAGATATGATGAATTTGTAAACAAAATACCTGAAAACTTGAAGCGAATAAATGAAATTGATGGAATTATGGAAAATTTATAAGAATTTATAAAATTGTGTGTCTATATATTTATATAATTAATTAATTAGAGCCAATTGAACCAAACCAAACCGAGCCGAAATCAAGCGAGCGTAGAGCGGTTTGGACAGCTCTAACATTGTTCATGTATTATATGTGAGGATCAATTCTTTTCAATCAATAATCTTCAATTAGAATGTAAAACATTGTGATCAGATATCATAATCATTGGTTATATTAAGGCAATATAAGTATTTACAACATAACTCGGTTATGGACATGATTTTTGTAAATCTTTTGTCTGTAAAGGTAATTTGGATGAGAGAGTGACCGATCGGGTTTTATACGATATCCTTATTCAAGCTGGACGGGTAGTTGACTTGCACATTCCACGGGATAAAGAAACCGATAAACCGAAAGGTTTTGCATTTGCAGAATATGAAACTGAGGAGATTGCAGATTATGCTGTGCGGCTTTTTAGGGGCCTCGTGACACTTTACAGCCGAACCTTGAGATTTGGAGTAATTTAACTTCCCTTCTTGATAGTTAGCGTATCAAATATTATTTTACTTGAGTAATAATATGTAGTTTTCATAATAAAATGGACAGATATCCGGACAAGACAAGCTTACTCCAAATATGCAAGCAACATATAATTCTTTCTATAAATCAAGGCACCATGAAGATGCTGCAACAAGCACTTTTTCACGGTATGCAAATTGTAATATATCTTTATTACTTGATGATTCTTATTCATGACAATGTTGTTATTTAAATCTCAGTTTCACGTTGTGTAAATAGATCACATGTGGACCACAAAATTTGTGACTGTCGAAGAGGTTTTGGGACAACATGGGATGGTTATACCCGTTCTAGGTCAAGCCGATAGGATATGAAATGTTTAAAACAATATGCTACTTGATAACCAAATTAATGACTATTATATTGTGGTTAACTCAAATATTACAATAGGGATTTGTTAATGACCAAAGGTCCAAAACCCATATGTTTAGTATGTATATCATTAGCTAGTGGCCTTCACTTTGTTTAGTGTATCTATATTTGGTTGATTTGTAGGTTAGGTTTTTAGGTATTATCATTGCTCTTATTTTAATTATTATTGTTATGATTATTCCAATCTATGTAGATTGGAAGGGGAAGAAGCTTGAGGTGCTTTTATAATCTATTAACACCGACGATCCGGGGTTTGTATAATGTGAACTGGTGGCGGCGATTTTGAACTATTTACTTGTAAATGAGTTAATTCGGGTTGTGGTTTATTACAAATAAAAAGGCGAAATAAAAACATTACATAGAGGTAAAATTGGTTGTACATGTTGTCATGTTGCCAATGACCCAAAGTTGTTTTTGATGCATACTGATAAATTGTTTTTTATTTCAGGGATCTAGAATACTGAAAGTCTAGTTGTGGTATATGTATAAAAATACAAGGAGGCAGGAGCCTTCCATCAATTTCGTCCTTAAAAATTTGGGATTTTGTAAAATGAATAGGAATTTGAAGATTGAGGTGTTTGATTTGTAAATTTGTCATAAAAATTGGAGTGAAAACAAATCAAATGATAAAACTAGTAAATTACCCATTAAATCAATTCTGGTTCAGCTACCAATTAAATCTTGTGATGAAATGATAACCAATTTAAACAAATTAATCGAACCAAAAGGGTGGTGTTGACAAACGAACCGCCTGTTTGTTATCGGTTTGAGAACATCTATATTGAAACCGAAAACCATTTCAAACAGAACCGATCCTTTTCCGCTCGGAAACCAGTTCAAAACGCGAAGCTGTTTCATAAGAACCTGATCCAGCTTTTGCTAATCAAGGCCAACACCGATTTCAAACTGAACCAGTTTGAGAACAAAACAACTGTTGTGCACCTCTAGTGATGAGTGATTACCGGTTTAAGTGATATGCCCATGATGCTTTTATGGGTTTGGAAAAAATGGTGACTTGATATATGTTCACGGGCCGTGAAAAAATGGTTAACATTGGGCCATCCAATACAAAATTCAAAAAAAAAAAAAAAACCCACTTCCAATTTAATTAGTATGGCCATCAATTCCAAAAACCCAAAAATAGGTCCAAAATCAAAATACACGAATACAAAACATGTCAACAATTTGAGCAATTCCAATTGCAAGTTCAACCTATCAATCATGGATTCATGGTATGTGTTTAATAAAAAAATAAAAAAAAAAAGCAATTTCAAAAACAATTGTCTTGGATCTTCATTGATGAGAACATGACCTACATCCATCACCGAAGTTTCTTTGATCCAATATTTTCAGAAATCTTAAAAAGCAATCCGTTTGTAATGATATGGAATAGCGGGCTTCCGAAAAATTGAATATTTTGGTTTGGAAAGCGAAGATGGATCATATGACCACCAGGGTGGCTCTTGCTTTTAGGAATGTTCCCATTGATTTGGTTAATTGTAAACTTTGTAAAGAGTCGTTCGAGAACAGTAATCATTTACTCGGCCTCCTAGTTTATTGGTATTAGGTGAGTTGTTGGTGCACCCCCCCCCCCCCCCCAATTTTCTCCTTTTCAGTTCGTGATCTTAATATTCACAAGTCTGTTCCTCTTTGCAGCAACGAAAAATGTTTTTCAAGGAATTATCATGACAGTTTGTCGGTGTGGAAGATGAGAAATGAAGCCATATACGACAAGGTGACGCAGGTTTCAAAGTTGATGTAGGCTATCAATTCTTTGGCTTTTCTATAGATAAAAATTAGTAAAGCTTTAAATTTGAAAGATGGATGTAATTTCTCTTTTTAAATTGTTGTTTTATTTGATTCTAGCTTTTTGTTAGTTTGCCTTTGTCTAATGAAATATGTCGTTCAGATAAAAAAGAGAGTATGTTTTTTAATGTTCGGTGTGACACAACCAAGACACCCAACATATATTATACTAGTCTTAGGGGTCAAAAGACCAAAAGAATAAATAAATAAATAAATAAATAAATAAATAAATAAAAAGAGAGGTCAAATTTGACCTTCACGGTCTAGAAAAGGTCATATAGCTGTTAATCTTGTCCCGACGGTTGGAAACTACTTAACCGCTTTTTTCGCATCAATGGTTTGGTTTGAAATGGGTTTGGCTCAAACCGGTTTTGGGTTGTTATGCGGCCGGTTTTTATATCAGCTTACTGGTTTGAAACTGGTTCTTTCTAACATCTCTACTATATAAGGCTCTTACGTATTTCAACATAATGTTAGTTATGAAACAAACAAGTCCGTGCATCATTACTACATCATTACTATGAAAAAGATGTATGGAATTTGTGTTGTATAATAAAAGATATTGATGCACAACTACTAAACAGCTGTACAAAAACCGCCATACATCTTTCCTTTTGGATATTAATAATATTTTATTAGAATTAGTCAATTTTGAACTACAACTTTTAAATTTTACCTATAAACCGAAAAACTTAACAAACTTTTATTTGTTCCACCATTCGCCGGGTCCCCGAAAAGGAATGAACAAACACCCTCAACAATGTTTTTGATTATTTTACAAAATCATGTTACTATTAATTTTTCTCTGGCCAAAAGTCATTTAGATGCTTCTTCAAATCACTAAATTTCCTGTTTTACCCTTTGTCTATTCCAGAAGAGTTCCATCAAACCATTCTTATCATCAATCTTTGTCTTGACTACTTTTTTCTTGCTGTCACCACAAAATCAAAGAGTCAGTATGCTTGCTAAGAATAGAATAATTTTCTATTTGGCAAAATTCAGTTCAACTTAAATGCTTACATATATGTGATTTTGTGAGTCTTAGGGGGTGTCTGGGATTTCTTATTTTCACCAACTTATAGCTTATTAACTTTTTTAAAAGTAATAAGGTGTTTGGGATGACTTTTATTGTGAGAGGAAAGGCTCTATAAATTATACTTTTGTAACTTCTAAACTTAATAAAAAATTATGAGGTAAAATAAAGAATACAAGCACCCCCTTACAAAAACGTATAATATGTGTCATCATGATTCTAATAGAATTATAGAAAAAGAATAATATTTTAAGAAAAAAAAATTCCCATTTTATTTAGAATACCCCACACTTCCCACAAAAAGTTTGGAGTCTATGGGCACAATTGAAAGTCATCCCACATGTCATAAGTACAACACATACATAAACACCAAAAAGGTTTTGAAAACAAGCTAACCTTACAGAACAAAGATCCATGTCCTTCATTTGCAGCTCTTTTAAAAACCAAGAAGAAGATGATTTTGATTTTCTTTGGCCATCCCCATCCCCTACACCTCCAAGAAAAACCAAAAGCCATATGTCATGTTGCAGCTGGAACAAAGAATTATACAACGAGAACCCGTATTCGAATCGTGGGCTAGATAAGTTTCAATCTCTCTTGGCTGATCTTGAAGACAAGAAGCGAAAGATCTTCACCCAAAAGGGGTCACAATACATCTCATTTGTTCGATTCATGTACTCGGATTCCAACGATGTGAAGCCCATTGTTATGAGGATAAAAGATCCTAGGAAACATGAGAAGGATCATCATAAGAAAAACAGCCTTAAAGACAACAAAGGTTCTCCACTTCCTAAGTTGCAAGGTTCTTCAGCGTTGGATCATCGTCGGAATAATTCAGAACCTCCTGGAGATGTGATCGGTGTAACGAAGAAGATTAACAAGCTTGATCAATGGAAACTGAATTTGAAAAGAAAGTTGGAGGAGTGGTGGATGCCTTCTTATAATTTGCCTTTGTTTATTATTTTGGTGATGGTTTTCTTGATATTTTTTGGACGATCTATGGCGATTATATGCACTTCGATTGCTTGGTACTTGATTCCTACGATCGAAGGAACAGGCGAGAACACAACCGCAAAACCGAAGAAGATTATCAAGATCAGCCACTCAAGAAAACTAAGTGAAAATAAGGTGATTGCTTCTCCAAAACCCTTTTTCAGTGGACCCATAAATGTTAAACAAACCAAGAAGATGAAGAAGCTAGCTAGTTTCTAAAGTAGTTAATTCAGTTACAATCACAGGCATGTCAAATCAGGTTGTGGGTTAGAAACATTGGATTTCAACAGAAATAATAATTAAGTGCCTATGCCAGTATTTGACTTGTTTTAATTTTCATGATTCCTCAAGAAAATGTCATGTTTTCCTTATCATTTTTATTTAGGTTTTCGTGAAAACTGTACAATCAATATGGAAATTTTATTGTATTAGTTGTTTAGTTTTTCACATGGTATATGAGCATAATATTCAGCATCACTACTCGAACGAGCAATTGTATGTTGTTTGTTAGAGCATCCATAATTATAAACCTATACAAACTGACACATCATTGTCACATCAGATTCCAAACTTTTCTTAAAAACCGTAACATTTTTTCACAACAACCACCTTCACAAACCTCATTAAAAATATTAAATATGTATTTATATGTATATGTATATATAGTATGTGTGTATAAGATGGGTGGGACCTACACTATATGTTTGCTGCAGGTTTGCAGCCATGGACTTGGGCACACAATTATGAATTATTGTAACCTCATGTTTGTTGCGGACTTGCAGTGACACATCATCCGGACAAATGGAAATTTCATCGTGTGCTCTTAGAAAACCAAGCTCTTTGACTTATTTGAGACAACATATAGGGGCCTTGTGTAGAAGGCAGCCATTGTGTGGTCAATGAGTCAACAAACCAGGAGGTTGTGCCATATATAAAGTCTTAGGAGAAACTAAATCTCAATGCAAAAACATTGTTGGCATCCACTAACGAATATATCATTCGATCCTTTATATAAAACATGGGTTAGGGTTTTCATCTAGGCATATTGATTACTTAACGGATATTCTTATATTACTTGTTTCACAGTGTTCACAGTTTTGATGAAGAGTACTCATCATGTACATTTTAATTTCGGTTTACAAATCATAGTAATTATATGATTACTAATTCTGGTATCAATGGTGAGCAATAGTTGGTACATGGTTAGGAAACAACAAACTCACACTCTTTAATGTAATACCCTAAATTTTAACTTTTTTTTTGTCCATGATAAGATTTGAACCCTCATTATTTAGCCAAAACCTGACTCGTTGGTAATACACTTTTAAACTTTAGTAGTAAAATGTGTGCGTGTTTTTTAAATAATTATGAAAGTTTTGAAGATAAGCATGAATGAGGTGGAAGTTAGTTCATTTCATGAATGTATGTATGGTTATTATTTTAATCTCGATGCTTGTTGGTTGATTATATTTAATTATAAGCATGCTTACTTGGACTTCTAAATTGTGAAAATACACATATATACATATTTATGCCAATCTAGATCAAAATTTGGCATCATACTTCTTAATGTATTACATATCAGAAGGACAAATCGTTTTGTGCTTTTTAGAAGGGGGTATTTTTTAAAACTCCATGTGAATTATTTAAAAAGAAATAAAAACTCATTCACAAATGGTAGGACGCAACTAGACTTTGCGACATAACCTCCATATAAAAGTTGTGCCAAGCAAGTTGAAGATGTCAATTGTAGGTTGCAACATTTGCTTTTCGGGCAAGATCACCTTGATAACAAGAGTTATCAAAGCCTCTATTATCACTAGAGTATCAATTTTTTTTTTCATTTTATCAAAGTCTTTGTTATTGCGTTAGACTTAAATTAAGCATAAACATGACCTAAAATTTTGTCACTGAAAGATTTATGAAGTGTTACAAAACCTTGAAATGTGTAACATAACAATAATAGCAATGATAAAATTCCTAGTAGAATCACCACGCATAATTTCATAGAATAGATACGTTGATAACTATAGTTCTTAATATAAGATTTTGAAGATTTATAATAAGTTCCATGATTATATATTATATATTGTCCAATAAGATTGGATTAAGCGTCAACATAGAAATTGATCTAGAACAAGAAGTCAAGAAAAATTCTAAGGCTTGGATCTATGGTTTTGTGTTTGTACTTGCATAATAAATTTTATTTAATTGTAATAAACGTACGGGGTTTTCAAAGAACCAGAATTAGGGAATTAATTCTTAACTTAATAATTAATATGATAAAAAGTGGATCGTTATCAGCTAATTCGTTAGTTGCAACCGACAACGATCAAAATATGATAGTTGAGATTAATAAAAACCAATACACCTAAACAAAATAGGGTATTTTAAACTTGTTCCCAAATGCCAAACATAGATCCACCATATTGTGTAGAAGATATGCAAAAAGGTAGGGCAGTCAGTTTTACCCGAAACCCAACCCGAGCTAACCCGACTCGAAAAAATCAAACCCGAACTGAAGTAATCCGCGTTGGTTCTTGGGTTTGATTTAAAAGTTTCGGGTCAACCCGAAAAACCCAAATAAACTTTTAGTTTTGAAATTAAATATATTTTTGCACAATAAGCTAAGTCTTAGACACTAAAGTTATCAAAATCTTGCCTAATTGACTATTGTCATTCCAACTATTATGGATTGATTGTTTATTGTTAATTTTTTTTTTCCCGTTTATTACTTATAGCATCCGTAATCGAACAATCAAATCACGCCCGGTTGAAGACGATTATGGTTCGAGTTAGTTTTACTTATCTTTTAAATTGTTTTATCAAGTTATATTGGTTTATTATTTGATTATTTACCTTACGAGCAAAGAATAATACTTGTTTTAATTTTTGCATTGTAGTTTTTTTTTTAATTTGTTTTTTGTTTTCTAGGATACTTAAAACCCGATAAACCCAACCCGAAAAAACCCGAACCCGAATTACATAAACGGCTAAACCCGAAAAATCCATGAGAGATTTGGGTTTGGTTTTGGGTCAAGATTTAAGACTTTAAAACCCAAAGAACCCGACCCGGAAAACCCAAAACCCAAAAAACAAACCCAAAGAACACCGATGTAAGGCCTGGACCCGGGTACCCTACTTTGATGTTGGATTTACTCATAAACACAGTCTAAATATTAGAGTGAATTAAAAATGTTCGCTATTATTAAAAGTCAACCATGTATTACATAACATTCAATCTTGTCTTAATCAATACACAAACTAGTCTTTTAACAAAACATGAAATAACATAAACCATTCTTTTCTTCAATGCCATGCCTTCTTCATATGCCATGTGTCCATCTCAAGTCAGCTGTCTCATTCTATTTGTCTGCGTGTATCTTAAAAATCAGCTACGTTAAGTGAGTTCTATTTAATCAGGCAACATGCATTTCATTCACATACATACTTATATGTATCTGGAGACACATATTAGTTACTTAACTTGCTTATACTTTATTCATACATACATAACATGCATGCATACATACATACATACTTTATACTTCATACTTCATACTTACATTTTTACATACTTCATTACTTTCAAACTTTCTTGTTTTAGTCTACTAATGCATACATAATTATCTATACGTTTTAAAAAGCATTTCATCCTACTTCTTCGAGTATTATTAGGGCCTGGTTTCCTTCTGCCTCAGATATTATCAGGGTCCGACACCCTTCTGCCTCGGATATTATCGGGGTCCGTTCCCTCCCTTTGGATAACCATACAACCATACATACGATGCCATACATACATTTAGTATATATATATATATATATATATATATAGGGTAAGGTTAAAATGAAAACCCATTTGAGTTGTGAAAACCCGCGAAAACCATATGTAACATCGTTTTTATTTTATTTTATTTTGTTACATGTAATATATGTTGTAACATTTAATACAAAACATCGAAACATAAAAAAATATGTTTTGCTATTTTTTAACATTTTTTTAGTAATTTTTATAAAGAGAGAGAAAAAGTTATATTTATATTTACATTTTTTATTCAGTTTAATTGTGGACCACAAGATTTAAACATTAATTAAAAACATGTGGTTGAGAATGACTTTCTAGAGTTTTCACAACTCAAGTGGGTTTTCATTTTATACTTAACTATACACACACACACACACACACACACACACACACACATTTATACTCTTGCCTTTCTATGTCATTTAAATACATTCATAAAACATTCATATGATACACACTTACCACTTATGGTAAGTGCATTAACTAAACACATAGAAGTATGCACACAGCACGAAAACATAACAGAAGAAAAGGACTAAAAACTCACCCGAATCCTGTTCCTCTCGGAGCTTACGGTCAAACATCTCTTCGGCTGGACACGACTAACTGTGTAACAATTAACAAGCATCACTTAATTAATCCTAACCAGATCATATTTCTAGGTTATTGAAACCCCTAACTAAAGGGGGTACGGGGGCAACGTCACTGGAAACTAGATCCTAGGGGCGGCAACCCCTAGCAGGGTCCAAGGGGCAGAGCCCCTGGCTGGGGTTAAGCTGTCAGGTCAGTTTGAAAAAATTTTATTTTCGTTAATAAGTTTTTATTAAAAATTCATTAGAAAAATGCATTTCATTAAACAAATCGAATCGAATTCCTAAGGAATAGAATCGAATTCCTAAACGAGTTGAGTCGAATCGAATCCCAAACGAATCGAATCAAATTCCAAACGAACCGAATCAAATTTCTAAACGAATCGAATCGACTGTCTTAAACGAATCGAATCGAGTTTTCTCCTAACAAATCGAATCGATTTCCTTAAGAATACGATTCAAAAATGGTTTTGGTGTCTTTCAGCTATAATCGTTTTCTTTCATCCCGTAAAGGTTCGTTTACTACTACAACAAGTTCTGGGTCATAACAACTTCACCTTCTCACTTTAACAGGGTCTGAATGTCACCCGTTCGTCCTGAATCGCACTCGCTAACTCGTTTACTATAAAGTTTATGTTTTTCTTACACCTTAAGGTCCGATTTACTATCCTATTTAGTTTCATGGCAAACCGACCTCAAACACTTAGCCTTTTAATGAAAAACGTACCTGCTTAGTTCGGTTCGGTTCAGATCTAATTCAACTTGTGAATCATGATGCGCTTTCCTTGTTGCCTGATGAAGATTTGACACGAAATCTTCCCTTTTTTTCACCCCGGATCTTGGTGCGAAATGTTAAGAGTGTTTCTGTGTTTTTGAGTGTGTATGGAGGCAAGGATAATGGAAATGACGGTTTTAGGGTTTTAAGGAGGTTTATGGTGCTTATATAGGATAAGCCTATGGACCTTAAGACTCATAACCCTTCCGTTAACCCATCTTTTATTTTCCTAAGCACACACTCAACTTATTATTATTCTACATTTCTACACAAGTAAGTAATAACACACAATTAATTACACAAAATTCTTTTATTTATTATTATCAAAAGGGATGTTACAACCGCTACAAATAGTTATAATTACGGTGACCCCACGAGTCTTTCTAGACCTAAACGATGTTTTAATATTAGACTAGCGCAACATTATGTGTTTAACAATCCAATTACAAATTATATATATTAGGGGCGACAATTTATGATATGATACGAATATATAAATTTTGGGTCGGCTGGCGCAACCCATTTTCTCATACAGGTATTGCAACACGACATGTTTAAAAAATGTATCACACCGAACAAGACTAATTAAAAGTGGGCTAACCAAGTTTACATGTTCAAAAATTTTGAACACGTTAATGTATTGACTTCAAGCATAAAAATGTTAAAATTTAAAGTTAAATATTTAAAATTACTATTAACTTTTAATCATGAAATTAATTTCTCTTTTGAACCTTTTTATTTACACATTGTTTCCAACAATTTTACTTTATTGGTTTTATTCACCTATTCTTCCAAAATTCCAATTAACTTATTCATACAGTAACCCAAATATATAAACCTAAGTTTGTTAGTTATGAATAAGAGATAAATATGCATATACAAAAACAATTAAAATAACTCAAATTACAAAAAAAGGTTTCATATGAATCGAAGTAATTAATTGTTTTAAATTTTAACCAAGTCAATAGGCATTCTTCATTTTTATGTTTATCATAATAAACATAAAGGGGGTCGATCTAAAACATGACATGATTTTAAGTAAATTCGACACGACACAACACGACATAATATAAGTTAAGCATATGAGTCAGGTTAGGGTTGACAAGCCAACATGCTAATTAACCCGAAACCTGTCAACCAGACACGATTTACACCACTGAATGCGTGCATAATAATAATAATAATAATAATAATAATAATAATAATAATAATAATAATAATAATAATAATAATAATTAGGCCATAAGCGATTGCTTATTTTTATCTATAGTTGGGGCGGCCCTAGCAATAATTATCAAGTTAGAAAATGAAACTAGTATGCCTGAGATTTTGATTTCAATGTGTGTTGAAACTATAAGAGAAAAACATGTTTTTAGATTCCTAAAACTTTCGATATGCAAATATATATCCAAGAGTTAAGTAAAAAAAGTTTTAAATAGATGTGGCCGAAAGTAGGAATTACAAAAAATGTAAGTGACGAAAGGTCGATGCCACATAGAGATCATATATACGTTGTAGTTGTAGGCCTCGTTAACGTCAAGTTGAATGATCGGACTTCATTTATGAAACTTGACATACGGACATACAACACACGGTTGAAACATTGCAATGGTTATAGGTTTTCTATTCAAGTTGGATAAACGAACACACTTAATACCAACAACCCTAACGACAATGACTGAACTTACAGGAACATCATTAAACTACTAATTGACGGGACATTAGGCCCTTATACTAATAGCCTAATACTAACTCATTATTATGTAATGACAAGTAGGTATAGTAACGAAAAGCCAAAAACTTGTACAAAGAGACAATCTTTAAGCTTATCATCTCTACCTCTAGATAGCAAAAGGCTTAAAAAGGTCCATGTCACCCATGACCCACCCGCACAGACAAAAATAAAGGCACAAAATAAGAAAATTTTGAGCCGGTTTATAAACATATTAGTTGAGACCCATGTACCACACGGGTAATTCATGTAAATACAATGTTGTATGGTTTGTGTTTAGAAACAGGTTTCTAAACCAATCCAATTTGGGCTGAACCGGATTTGACTTTGTTTGACTCGTTTGTATATGAACGGTGCTTAAATGTCTAAACACAATACAAGTTGTGTAAAAGATGGTCAAGGTGCATGGTTCATGGTAATTTGTTCTTTTATGGAGAGGGTAGTATTATCATTGTGTGGTAAGAGTGATTATGAGTTACGACTGGTTATTTAAGGATCAAGCATAGAGGTGCAGTCAACGATTTGCGTTCTCTGTGCTTCCGGTTGCTCCTTTGTGACGATGGCTTGGAATCAAATTGGAGTTTGGTGCAAGCCTGCAAGGTGCCTCCTCTTTTCTTCTTCTCAGCTGAAGACATCTTTACTCTTCACACAAAGATGCATCTTGGAGAAAAAGAGAAGGCTATTCTTAAGGGTATATTAATTATTACGAGGTGGAGGATATGGAAGGCGAGAACTGAGAAGCTTCGTGAAGAATTAGAGACCAAGATCGAAGACATTATAGGTAATGTCAAGTCTCTGGTTTCTTGCGGTTTTAGCACAGGTTTAAAAACTTTCGGGGAATTGGCCTAGATGGTATAAACATGCCCTAACAAATGATTTTCTATATTCCATTTCACATAATACTTCTAACAAACTAAATTAAAAGGAACCAACTCTACAATGGTTCTATGATCATCAAAAAAGTAAAGACTGATGCTGACCAACATTAGAAAAAAAACTCTAATGGCAACAAAAGACGGCATAGATTAAGATTTCCAAGCTTTCATCATCTTTTTACCAAGATATTTAACTCCATGAACTGCTCCAACCGCAATAAAACCAGCCACTGCCTGTCTCGCGCTTGAAATCATAACTCTGCGCCTCAAAACCTTTTGCATGAGTGTTGCAGCCTCCTCCCGTGACCCGATTGTTAATCTATTAATTTGACCTTCAAGGATGTCGTAATGTTCATATTGTAGGCTTTCTGATTAAATTATTATTTTTGTATTTATAAATAATCTTAACCTGGTTTGTTTACCTGCTTTCGTTTCAGTGGCCCTCACTCCCATTTGGCTTCTGACCGACTCGGGAAGAGAAGATACAATGGAAGAAGTTGCAGATAAGCTACAATCCTTATAAATTAACAACAATTTAGAACCAAATGAATAATACACTTAATTCTTAAGTAACGAAAAATTTAGATTCAAAGTTTTAGGCCAAAATTCAGTACATTGGGCTTTTTCTCGTACACAAGTTTCAGGCCCAAATTTAGTGTTTTGGGCCAGTTTAATTGCCCATGATTTCAGGCCCAAATACATTATTTTGATCCAATTTCAGCCCAAAGTTTCAGGCCCAAATTATTTTTATCCAGTTTCAGCCCAAAGTTTCATGTCCAAATTCATTATTTTTGGTCTTTTATTCAGCCCAAAGTTTTGGGGCCAAATTAATTGTTTTGGGAATTTTTCAGCCTAAAGTTTGAGGGCCGAAATTCATTATTATGGTCTTTCTTCGCCCCAATATTTCATGCCCAAATTCACTATTTTGGGCCAGTTTTTTTTCAGCCCAAAGTTGCAGGCCCAAATTCAATATTTTGGGTCAAAGAACCCAAATTTTCAAGGCCAAACGGTAAAATTGAACCAAATGCAACATTCTGTAAACCGAAAAAAGGGAACTGCTTTCAAAATATTAAAACCAAATTTGCTGTTTTTGGTTTAGTTTGAGCTCAAAACCAACCCATGCACACCCCCTAATTTTGAGACGTTGAACAAACCTGCGATATATTCATTTGATGATCGCCACATGAGGAGAGTCTCAACAGTTGATTACTTGCATACTGTTCAACTAAAGGCTTGTACATATTTCTAAATAATTCAAATTGTCCCTCTACTATCTTTTTCACCTAAGGAAAAAATACGCAAAAAATAAAATAATAATAATGATAATAAAACAATAGGAAAAACTGAGAACAAAATAACTTCCTGATCTGCACCTTATTTTTATCTTCTGCAAAAAGCATGCGCAAATCACCCATGTACGAGAGGCTACATATTTTTGCATAGAGTTCTCTCTGCGAACGAAATAATAATTAGGCATGCAAACGAACCGGACGGACACGAACAGAGCATGTTTGTTCGCTTAACCTTAACCGAACAAACGACCGAACACGAACAAAGTTTCTTGTTCGTGTTTGTTCATGAAGAAAATGAGTGTTTTGACTTTGCTCGTGTAAGTTTATGCTCGTTCGTCAATAGTAAAAGTGAACGGTTCATGAACGTAAACAATCACAAATGAACAAACACAACTTAACATAGTTGAACAAACATCAATATGTTGAGCCTAAAAAAATTAATAAAAAGCAGACTAATTGATCCACTAGGTATGATATATATATATATATATATATATATATATAAATTGTAAATGGTGATATTTTTATTTCACAAAACTATAACAAATTATAATGGGCCTAAAAGTACTAAAGAATATGTAATGTGTAAACAAACAAACATAAATGAACGTAAACGAACAAACATAAACGAATATAAACAAACCAATGTAAACGCACATAAACAATAAACAAACACACAGCAAAAATAACAAATGTGACATGTGCTCATGTACGCTTGCTTATTAAATAAATAAACTTCCCGCCGAATAGTTCACTAAAAGATCGGTTTGTTTACATGCCTAATAATAACATATAACTTAAATGTAAGTTTACTATATCAGCTAAATTTAAAATAATGAGAGAGAAAGTAAAACCTCAGTGAACTTTGATGGCAAAAGGAGAAGTGCAGCAGATGAAGCAGCCCTTAAATTAATTAAATTGGTATTTGTTATTTCCTTATTGTCTATAATTACACGCACCTGAAAAACGAATAATGAAAAGTAAAACATTACAATAATAATAGTAATAACAACAGACAGTTAGCATTTAACGGTTATACGAGAAAACATACGGGCTTTTGCAAGCGACCACTAAGATAAAACCTCTTCCAGCTTAGCATATCTTCAACTAAATCATCCATACGAACAACACCGTATTTGTACATCTGTCACATCTTCTAGAATTAGTGTGATCTTAAGACAAAATACAACATGACTATATTCCCTTACACCTAATAATTATAAAAAAGAAACTACCTTGTCGTTCCAAGAAACAAACGGATTAAAGTGCACACCAGCACCAATATGATCTGCAGCTTTAGTTATCTAAAAACCGAAACGAATCAATAAATTTAATTATAAAAACAAAATCAGAACTGAAAATTAGTAAGAGAAAGAACCAGTTTTGCTCCACCGAGAGATGCCATCCACGACGTGTAGTGATCTCGGTTCATTTTCAAATTCTTGGATTTTAAAAAATATAAAAAAAATTAAAAACTATTAAACAACATAGAAGCATAAAAAACCTGGTACTAAATTAGTAAATTACCTCAGAATGCCATTGCTGAGGATCTGATACACCGAGAATGTAATCTTCCATGGATGACTACAATATCACAAACAAAAAATAAAGAGAATAATTTTGCAACTTCAATCTAAAAAAACATGAATAAAAATATAAAAAGAATAACTTTGCAACTTCAATCTAACTTAAAAACATAACCTTGTCATTATTATTAGGATGAAGAGTCGACCCGTATACGCAGCAAAAGTCTACGGGTGGCAAAATTTTCAGCAAACTCCCAAGGTTGGTTCTAGCTTCCATGGCTGCATATACATAGTTAAAAAAGTAAACTAATTTTAACAAGTTTAATATGCAAAAATCATGTTAGATGATCACATTATTTATTTTTACCTATGCTGTTTTAATTATCAACAGAGATAAAAAATCAGCTCAAATACTGAGACAGGCATTTCATCGAACAGGTGGTATGCACATATTAATCCAATGTAAATAACAGTAATCTAATTGCAGGGTACACAGTTTTTAAAATTCAAGATTAACAGTAATCTAATTGTATCTATTGAATTCAACTTAAATAAATTTGATGTGGGTAGTGAAATTACCTTCTTCAATTAGATCGTCACTTGAATTGAAAGTTTGTTTGCGGCTAAATACGACGGGAGGGAGGAAGCAAAATCAAATTCCAAGGGCCCAATATAAGATCTAATTAATTTAGGGGGCGTTCGTAGTGGTTAAAAAAACACCCGAACCCGCAACCCGAACTTAAAAAAATATCCGGAACGGTGCCCGACCCTACTCGTAGGGTACGGATAGGGTATGCATTTCAGTGTCAAAACACATACCTGAAACCGGACCCGATTTGTACCCGATAATACCCGGAACCGGTTTCATATCCGAGTTTTTAAATACCCAATATATACCCAAAGAATACATGAAAAATACTCTAAAAAAGTTCAGCCCCCATAAAAACCCTAATCTATACCCGAAAATGCCTGGAAAAAAAAAACCCAAAAGTAGGTTTTTATTTCAATACCCGGAAATAAGGTATTAAAATACCTGCTTTAGAATACCCAATTCTACATCCAACCCGAACTCTGTGCATAGGGTATGGTTTTTAGAGACAATACTCGGACCCGAACCGACCCGGGTATTACCAATACCCAATTTTCCAATACCCGGTCATACCTGAATCCTATTCCATACATGGCACAAGATATTATAAAATCCAATTTGTACACCTCTATGTGTTCGAGTTTCCTTATTTTACCTCATTGTAACTTATTCAAAAAGTTAAGAAGTCATCACGTTTATTAATTTATTAAACTTCTTTCATATTTTATACTTACACGATAGAGTGGAAGGTGTGGAAAGTTGAGTGAACAGTACAAGCGGGAAGACCACCCCATATGCGTTCACCGTCTAAAAGACCCTGGATCCGGGTGTGTGCGCCAAAAGGGATGACAAAAGTTTAACGATGTGTACTGCACAAATCAACTAAGTTTAAAGAAAAACGTTGAGGTACAGGATGAGAATGATGATCATTTTTATGTGCAAAGATAATTTATAGATGAAACAGAAATAGAGAAAAAAAAATGTTATGGTAGAAACAGGCAAATGGCAAAGATAAAATATACTTAATTCGTACAAAGAATAAAATTTTATAATATGTGCAACCCTGTGAAAGGACTGCTAACAGATGAACGATTCAAACGAGGCCAACTAACACACCTCCTCACTCATGATTCATAAACCCTTTCTCAAAACCTTTAACCCTCTTATCTTCAATGGCGTCCTTTGCCGGAGGCACCGACATATTCCTCATTTATCGGAAACCTAACCACCCGTCATACCTAACACCTCCACTAACCGTCGTTACCATCACCTCATCCACCACCCGCTCCGCAATAATCTCGTCTCAAAAACCTAACAATCCCTCAAAACCCTTGCTATTTTCCAGCAAAAATCTCACACTATTTACCGCGACCAGAGTTCTAATTCACCTAGCGTATAAGAATAATTCGTTAATCAGACTCGGAGGTGGTAACAGAACCATTTGTGAAGTAACTTCGGATTGCGATAACAGGATTAGTATTCAGTTAATAGCCCGAGATTGGCCTATGGTTTTGGCTAGTTTTCTGCCTGCTTGACAAGATATGTGCTTAAGACAGTATGCAATGGCATTTAAAAGGTGTTTATTGTGAGGGTTGAGGATGAGGTGTCAAGGAGGTGTACGAAGATTCGGACGGTAATTACTAGGATGTTTGGTAGTGCACGGTTGGATAAGTGGGCGAGCTTGATTAATGATTGGATTTGCAACTGTTGGTTGCTGGTGGCGATGATGGTGGCGGCGGGTGGTGGAACCGGTTGTTGTGTCCGGTTGTTGGTTGTTGCATTTGGTTACATCAAACCAAATATATTATTATTATATTAGATTTACATGTGAAAAGACAATGCTGCCCTTCGTTTTAACGGTCAACCAAACTAACAAACTAATGGAAAACCAATTACAAAAAAGAACCACTATAGGGTTCATATCTACGAAAATGTGATCACGAGGTTAAAACATATATTTTGAGTTTAATCACAGAGAACATAATATCAATTAACTCTAAAAGAAAATATGCATATAATTTGTTGTGCGGATTTTAAGATATAATTTAGCGAATTTTAAAAGTGATGTTTAAGAAAGTGAGAATAAATCAAATAGTTTATATGAAATGCATATTCTATGTTGAAACACTACATCTACCGCTACGCCTCATTGTCGGATAAAGGGTCATGGAGCCAATAATATATGAAAGGATATGCTTGTAGTTAGACTTTAGACTATCGATTCGCGTGAAGGAAAATCCGTTGATAAATCCTCTAGTTTATAACAAATTTATCCATATCGTCGTTTATGAAATTTGTAAAACCATCTGTTTCATGCAAGTATTATTTAAGATTGTAAGTTTTTATTACATCAAAACAATAGGCAAGTGAGCAACAAGTTACGTCGCTACTCCCTTTTGAATTGCAAAACCCAATCTTTTAAAAATTACATTTTCTGATCTTGGAGTCATAACATTACTATGCATGACTTGTTGAACACGGGTAAGTAACTCATCAACTTCAGGCATGAGGAAACAAAAAGTGTTAAAAACAAAAGAAATAAATACAGTTAAGACATGCCTTCTCATTTTAGTCACATTGCATGAAGCAACTTTTACTTTTAATATTCAGATTAAAATATTAATTACGTAAATACTAGAAATTTATGAAACTAATAAAAGTGTAGAGAGACAAATTCAATTATCAAACTCATATTAAACGTTTATTTTAACTTAAATTAGTTTCAACTTCTTATTACACGAGCTCATCCTATTATCATCCTCTACCGACCTCTAATTAGAACTTTTATAAGACATGAAAATAATCAAGCTATGATTGATATGTTTAACCTATCTAATTAAGCAGTTTTGTTCGAGTTGTGCTAAAATTAAACCTTTGACATATACCTGTTTTGACATGATTAAAGAAAACCAAAATATAAAATATAGATTTTTTTTAAACAATTTCATCGATCTACTCTTACCACTTGATTATAACTTATTTATAACCAACCACCTATCTGTTTAAAACAAATTAATCAGTTTCTCTAGTTTAGATAAAAGAGTTTTATGATTGATGTTCGAATTACAAGATTTTAGAAGTGCATTAAGTTAAGATTTTGTATTGAACACAGATAAAATATATCACTTATAACTTAGATTTATTAATTTTAACTTGTCACCCCCATTTGTGAATGAAAAAAAAACTTCGTATTGTATATATTTTCTGAACTGAACTATGGCTGATAATTGAACTATTGTTTTAAAAATGATTAACCCTACTAACATTAAAAATGTATGCTATGTATTTTTTTTTAAATAATAATTGAAATTAATTGACTAGACTTCATCATTTATCTTTATTGATATCTAAAGCATACAATCATACTATAGACATGATATATAGAGTAGTTAAACAAATTATATTTATTTTTTAATACTTTTATTAAACACGTTATTACTAGCTTGGTAACAACACCATTTATACATGATCTTGTGAATGAAAAGGTTAGATTCCACTTTGTCGTATAGCATTGGCCCTTGATGACTTGAAAAAATAATAAGACTAAATAGATTTATTTTGGATAATGAAAATTGGGGTTGGTGGGTTGATTGCTTCCCTTTTGACTTTTTGGGCATGTGGAACTTCTGCACTTGTAGGGGAATACCGACAACTTCCTCGGCAACAAATCTTACACGTCCTTCGTTAGTTCATTACTATCTTAAAACAATCATATCATTTATATCATTTTTTATTTTTAAATTAAACTATTGCACGTGTAATTGAAACAAATTATATATACTACTACTTTACATATATTTTAAGATAAAAAAAATAGTATCATAAAACAATTATAAAAAATAATCACATATGTATAATTTAGTTTGCACACAATGTTAGAACTAATTGAAATTTCCCCGCACTAAATAACGAAAACATGTATTACAAAATAGGGAGAATCTATCAATCTATATAATTGTCTATAACCGGAGGCCTCATGTTGCTTCCCCCCTTCCCCCCCCCCCCCTTCCTTCTTGTGTCACAAAATTGCCCCATTTCAAAATAATGGCCTCTCATTGATTTGGGTTTCTTAAAAAAAATGAAACGGGTCTCAAATGGATCCTCCAAACCCGGATTTCAAATAACCAGTTTCTTTCACAATTGTTTCCATCGAAACCCTGATAACTTCAACCAACCTCTTAACTCATCCACTATTCAACGTTTCTTCACACTAATCGACTTTTGAAGCATCTTTCAACGATATATATTATGCATCTTCGACTCTACGATTTTTCCATTGATGAATTCTCCAAGGTCCTGTTTCGTCAAACGACGATAACTTTTTAGGGTTTTATTTACATTGAATAAACTATATTTGTTATGGATCAGTGTTGTTTCATTGTGTTTTTAGGCTGCATCTTCATCTGTACGATTTTTCCATTGATGAATTCTCCAAGGTCCTGTTTGTCAAACGATTGTAACTTTTTAGGGTTTTATTTACTTTGATTGAATAAACTATATTTGTTAAAGATCAGTGTTGTTCAATTGTGTTTAGGGCTAATTAGGGTTAAGATCAACCAGTTCATATTTTGTTAGATTGATTCTATGATATTTTACATTGAATTTTTTGTTCTGTGAATTTACATCATTATGTTTTAAGTTTTTCTTTTGTTATGGTTACATCACAACATTAATAATAACAATATCAAGCATGTTTATGGCTAAAAAATTCTGTCTATATTCTGTAAATGTTTTAGTAATTTTCATTAGCAACTAACCTATACTACATTTGACCTTATAGAATGCTTTGCAATTAATGATGCTTACAATTTAACATTTGAGGTTTTAGTTAGGTCATTTAATTATGATTGTAGCACAAAACTATATACAACACTGCAGAAAAATAAAGTTCTAATTTTCCGTCATGTTATTTATACTGTAATAAACTTTCATCAACTCAGTTATAGTTCAATTAGTTTTTGTTTATTTTTGCAGCATAATGTTACTAAAGACTGCTATGAAATGATAGTTTAATATGCAATTAATTTATATTTATCATTGCAGCAGAAAAATACTAATAACAGTTCTCAATATAGTCTACTATAATCCTACACTTTAAAATTCAGATGCTATATTATCTAGAATGAGGTCATTTATGTTAGTTGTTTATGATTTCATCAAAAACTATAATCATTAGTTCAAAAATATTAAAACATTAGTAAAATCAGTTGCTATTCATGATAATAGTTCATTTGTTAAAATATCATCATTGCAACAAAATATTATTAATAACAAAACAACTAATAAGAATTAAAAAAACCATAAATCTGAAATTTATTTATTAACAATAAATTTTAATATTTTATATAAAGAAACATAATATATTATAAATTATATATTATATATTCTTTCTTATAGAGAATATCTATTTCATAGAAAATATATATTTAAACATAATTTTAAACTAATTAAAAAACCATAAATCTGAATTTATTTATTAATAACTAAATTTAAATTTTTATATAAACATATTAATATATTATAAAGTATATATTCTTTATTATAGATAATATCATTCTATTTCAGTGTTATATCTAAATTCTATTTTATAGGAATTCTATATCAAAATACAATCTATCTATAAATATGGTTGATTTTTTCATTATTATATCATAATAACATTCACCTAACATTCACCTTCATGTGCATTCAATTAATCGGTTCTTATTCAAGTTTTAAGGTTCATTTTCTATTTTTTGATTTACTAATTATTAATCATTTATTCTAAACTGTAATCATAACACATGATCTTTAAGAATTACAAATATTGTCCTTTATCTTTACCCTAAATTTTACTCATGATCCTTTATCTTTAAAATTGATTTGTTTTATCCTTTACGTTTATAAATCCAACAGCGTTTGTCCTTTGGCTCTAACCCAGTTAATTTTTCTCATTAAATCAGGTTATGTGCCTTGCACATGAGGGCAAATTGGTCATTTTACCTCTTAAATAAAAAAATATTTTAATAAATAAACAAAAACAATAAAAAAAACTTAATATATACTTATATTCTTCCCTTTCCCCCATTTCTTCTCCCCATATAGCCACCAAGCTCTTCGATAGCCACCACCAAGCTTTCCAGAAGCACCTATCGCCGCCATTTTCTCCGACAAAGAAAACCACCTCCACCTCCACTCCCACCGGAACCCACCACCAAGCTCTCTGTAATTCAATATGCGTAACCAACCATGCCCGATTTCGATTCCGATTCTGATCCAGATCCAGATTCCGATCCATAAACCTCCACTCCCTCCGTCTTCTCCGACTGTTATTAACTGTTGGACCATCTTTACTTTACTCCATGACATGCATTCCCACTACTTAACTGTGTCAGACGACTTTCATCCAAACTAATTGGACAGAAAAAATTACCAAATTAATTGTCCATTTAACCGGTAAACAAAATTTTCCATTTGACCAACACGTTTTTCTCTATTTTTCTGGTAACAGTCGGAGAAGATGGCGGGAGTGGAGGTTTGTGGATAGGAATCTGGAAATGGATCGGAATCGGAATTAGACATGGTTGGTTACGCATATTGAGCTACAGAGAGCTTGGTGGTGGTTTCAGGTGGGAGTGGAGGTGGTTTTCTTTGTCGGAGAAGACGGTGGCGGTGGTGGCTGCCGGAGAGCTTGGTGGTGGCTGCCGGAAAGCTTGGTGGCTATGGAGGAAGAAGGGGGGGGGGGGGAATATAAATATATATATTAAGTTTTTTATTGTTTTTGTTTATTTATTAAAATCTTTTTTTAATTTAATAGGTAAAATAACCAATTTGCCCTCATGTGCAAGACAAATGACCTGACTTAACGAGAAAAATTAACTGGGTTAGGAGCCAAAGGACAAACGCTGTTGGATTTATAAACGTAAAGGATAAAACAGATCAATTTTAAAGATAAAGGACCACGAATGAAATTTGGGGTAAGGATAAAAGGCAATTTCTATAATTCTATCATAAGTTTATTAATCTGTTTTGTTGTTATTAATCTAAACTGCTAATTAAGATTGTGTAATTTTATAAATGCAAGAAAGATTATGATTATTTAAGGTAAATATGTAATAGAACATGAATAGATTCTTTAAAACATATTAAACTTAAAAACTGAATGCTTTTCTAATTTGAGGTTTATATAAGATAATGGCAGCTAAGAATTACAAGTTACTAAATGACTTAAATAATGTTGATGAGAACTCGGTTGTGTTAGCAAAGGCAATCAGAAAGTGGATGAACCATATTATTGACAATGGATTTAATCTTAGAAGACAAAGAGGTAAACAATGCTTTATACTACATATTATTAGAACCTATGTTTTATAAATATTAAATAATGTTTTCGTATTTATTTCAGGGTAACATAATTCATGCTTCAATACCGAAGCAGATTATGAACAGCTTTGATAAGAAGATAGATGAGTATGTCCGCTATGAAATTTCAAAAGCAAAGTTTTCAGCTTATGTTGATAGGTTCAAGTATGTTGAAAACTCAAAGAAACTAACATTCTCAAGAACCACTGAAGTAAAGTTCTATGACGGTTTATCGAAAACATTCATGGTATTAACTTTACAACAATTGAAGATCTACTTTCCAAGTCCATTTCAGTTGATACATGCATAGGTTTTATAGCTCAAAATATTAATAATTAATATGTTCATATACTAATAATAACTTTATTTGTTTTAATCTTTAAAACAGATGCTATTGGAATTATTACAGATGATATTTATGCTCAAAATATCACAACGATAAATGGTAAACCTGCTAAAAGATTGAAGATCAACTTATATGATAGCAAGTAAGTAATTTTAATATGTATCTATTATAAATTGTTCTTTTGTTAACAAACTTCATATATGCTTATTTCAGTGATAATAGAATTAGTATGACTTTATGGGATGCATATGCAATGAGCCTTCAGTCTTTTGTTGAGAGAAATCAAGGAAAAGCTCGTGTTATTATTGCTTTACAATTTGCTACGTACAAACATTATGATGGTTAGTTACACATCTATATAATATATTAATATGTGTAATTTTCTAAGAACTATCTTAATTTAATTAACATACGTGTATATATTATTATTTTTAGGTGAACCTGGAGTCTTTAATGCTCTTAGAATTACAAAATAATTCATTAATGAGGTAATTGGTAAAATCGTGGAGCTCAAAAAAAGGTTTAAGTTGATGTTTAATTTTTGTAATTTTATATGTATTTGAAACCAAAAATATATATATATATGTTATAATCTAATATTAAAAATTTTATTCTTAGTTTGCTTGAGTCATCTAAGTCATCTGGAAGTTCTGTTATATCTCTAATAATTGTTCGTGATGCATTGTTTGAGGAATTTGTAAATAACATAGAGTTCACCAATATTGCAGAAGTTGTGGACATCGCAACAGCAAGTGAAAATCTTAATATATATATATATGTGTGTGTGTGTGTATATGCTTATGAATTTAAATTTTCAATTGTTTAATACTAATTTATTAACTTATATTAATTTGTTTAGGCAAAGAAAGTTGTCATTTGTGGAAATCTAACACCATCAGTTAATTACAAGAGTTGGCACTATATTGGATGTAAGATATGTACTCTTCTGCTTAAGGTAGATAACAAATATAGTCATGAAGGAGAAATTGAAGGGGGAAACAGTGATGAATCAGTATAGAGGAAAATATACATGTGAAAGCTAAAAATGCAATGGCGTTATTGTTGAGGTAATTTCTAGGTTAGTAAATAAACTTTAATAAAATATTTATTATTTACATTAAAATTTTTCATTAATAACATTCAAGTATCGAGTTCCTTACGATGTTCAAGACTCAACAGGAACTAGGCCATTAACTTTATGGGAAGCACATGCTGTTCCAATCTTTAAACTTACTGCTATGGATCTTTTAAAGAAATTGACTGAGGTAAACATTATTATATATATTCAGTTTAAAAGCATTCTTATTTATAAGTTACTAATAAATTAATTTTTTTAATTTATGTACAGAATGATGAAGATACCGATATAATTTCAAAAGAATTAGAGGATATTGGAGGTCAATATGTTGCTTTGAAGATCAATATTCAACAATACAACTTAAATAATCCAGATGCTTCATATAATATCTTTAGACTTACAAAGAATCCTAAGATAATAAGTGGATTACAAGAGAAATATCAACTAAATCTGGTTAGAATTAAATTACGTGTTTATATATATATACACATTTATAGTTTATATGTTATATATATATTTTTAAATGTTTTAGGAACAACATTCTAATTCAAATGACAACTCTATCGAACCTCCAATTGAAGATGCTTCTGAAAAGGTATATATTAAAAATATATCTAATAATTAAAAATTATTATTATATAGTAAGACCATGTATTTATTTAATTTTGTTAACCGTTTTCAGGATTCTGTTGACGTCGTGGATAAAATTGTCACACCTCCCAAGCAAAACACTATAATGACTTTTTCAAACAAGAACAAGAAAATGAATGAGGCTTCAAAGAGAAAAATCCAAGATGCATATGATGCTGACAACCCACCGCGAAAACCTATTTTAAAAGGGAAAAGAATTTCCAAAACTGCTGCTGAAGAACGTGGCAAGAACAAATTTTTAAGACCAAAGAAAGAAACATGATATTCATCTATATGTTTTGTTAACTATCATACTTTTAAATTTGTATTTGGTTTTTTTGTTTTATAATTTCATAAAATTTTTACATTATTGTTTTATTTCGTCCTATATTCAGACTAATACAACTTATACTTTATCATACCTTAATTTCATAATTATTATAATAAAATAATTATTTTATAGTATACTTATATCAGATTTAAATTAATCTTTTAGGCATTCAAATAATTAAGAGTATCTCAAAAACCAATAGTTATATAAGGAAGTTGTTGTTGGATGCTAAACGAAAAATTCTGTTATTTGTTTACGACAAAAGTAAACCGTAAGAGAAGGAAATCTATTTTGGTTTCTAAAAGAGGAGATCGTATTTGTATATCCAATGTTGCATCATCATCAAATTCAAATCATGCAAATGTAGTTAACTCTATGTTTAAAGAAAATCGTATGAGTAGAAGAATGAAGATGGATTTTAAACGAATAAAAAGTACATAGGAATTTCTAAAGGTACGTACAACTACATAATTTCCATATACTATACTCATAGTTTGAATTTTGATTAAAAATATTTGTTAACATTATTATTTATTAATTATAGATTATTTAGATCATCAAGACTAGACAGTTGTATGTGAAATATGTCATGCAAAACTATGGAATGATGAGGTTAAAAGAGGTCAAAGAAGAAAATCTAAAGTAACCTTTATTCATGCTGTCATTATGGTGCTGTGGAATTACCACCAACAAATTTAAACCCTCTGTACGAACAACTGCTTAAATCAATTGATGCTAGAAGAAAATTCTTTCTTAAAAACATTCGTCGTTATAACTTGATGTTTTCATTTACATCAATGGGAGGCAAGTTGACTCATATGCTAATAGAGGGAAAGGTCCATATATTTTCAAAATGAGTGACCAGAACTATCATGTTATTGGTAGTCTACTACCAAAAGATGGGATCAAGCTGAAGTTCTCACAGCTATACATATATGATACGGAAAATGAGATTGAAAAGACAAAATATTTTCAGGTAAATACATATTTGATTTCTATTTATTTACTAAAAATAAACTAATTATTATTGTTGGGCCGTATTTTGTGGTTTATGCTTTGTAGTTTTAGGTTTAGTTGGGCTAACATATGTAGATCGAGATCACTTGATCTCGGTGGGCTTTGGTTTGTATTGGGCCTAGTTGGTAATCTATATATAGGATATGTGTTTACTATTGTAAGGTTGTTCATCCAAGTTAGTCGACACCCGTGTAAGTGTATTAAGGGCTTAAGCACCTGACTTATCAATATACGTGTGTTTTGAACCTTGTTCATTGTGTTTGACTGTCATTGTGTTGGTGTTAAGGAATCGGCTCGTTGATTAGTTTTCGCCTAATCATTGAGTTATTTGATATCACATTGAAAGATCCTTTCTCGAGACTTACAATTGGTATCAAAGCCTATTGACCTATTCTAGGCTCGGTTGAAGGTGATATCAAGGATTCTACCGATGATTCATGGGTGTGTTTTTTGGTTGAAGATTTCTGGATCTTGAGAAACTGTTCTTTGTGTTTTTCGGTCGGTGAAGGTTTTTGGAATAGATTTTGGTAAATCTTGTGTTTAATTTAAATCCCATCATTCTTGGGATTTAGTTAAACAATCAAAGATTACTATATCTTGAACTATTATTAGTTCTCGGTGAGTTTATTTGGTTTTCGGGAAGATTTCGACGTTTTCAGGAAGACTTCAAGGTTCTCCGGTTGATTTCAAGGTTCTTGGGCAGTTTATTGTGTTTTCGGAAACTGTTGACAGTTCTCGGTCAACTTTCAGAATTCTCGGTTGGCATTCACTGTTTTTGGGCGGTTTTCTTTTCATCAATATTTACGGTCTTTCGGTCAAGGCTATTATGGATCAATCTACTGGCATCACGTCTTCTAATGCTACTCTACACCAAGAGCGTGACTCCATCATGGGGACTATCACTCGAGTACCCCGTTTGTTGAAATCTGAGGGATTTGCTAAGCGGAAATTCAGATTTGAGAAGTATGTAAAGGCGAGGGATGCTAAGATTTGGAGGAGCATTATCAGGGGTCCTCAAATTATTACTTATCAAAGAGAAGGTTCTGAGGAAATGGAAACAAAACTTATTGATATGTATTCAGATGCAGATTTTGATAAAGTTGAAGATGATGAGAAGGCTTTAGCTACTCTGACCATGACACTTTCACCTGAAATTGCTTTGGGGTTTAGGGAATTACAATATGCAAAAGCGCTTTGGGAAGCCCTCATTGAAGTGTATGAGGGAAATCAAGACATGAGGAGGAGTGGACTGGATCTTCTAAGACAGCAGTTTAACATGTTTAATTATGTCTTGGGGGAATCATTAGAGAAGCAGCTACACAGCTCAATCTCACTGGTCACAGAAATGAGATCAGCCATTATAAACCAAACTTCTTCCGAGATTAACAACAAGCTCGTCAACTCATTTCCTTAAAACTAGGATTTGAATGTGGCCATTATCAAGAAGACCAAGGATTTGGCCAGACTGACACTTTCTGAAGTGATGGCGATTATCAAGGCTTGTGATATGGATGACAAGCAGCGTGTAATCAATCATGCAAACACTTATAATGCTGCTGGATATGGTGTTGCCTCCAACAATTCTCTTGTTTCACAAGATAGTTTTTCCATGTTCAAGTCTTCTCAAGGTCAACCACAACAGCCTCAGAAGACCTTCTCCATATTTAAATCAGCTCAAGGTCAATTCACTCCACAACTTGCACCGGCTGCTCCCATGTTCTTCCCACAATCGGCTGCTACAACTAAGCCAAAAGTTCCCCCTGCTGCCTCCAACCAGTCTCCCATTCAGATTCCTACTATTTCTAAGGAGACTCAAGAGAACATTGCTCTGATGGCAGGTTTTATGAACTGCTACAATGCTTTTCTTGCTGGAGACTTGGTACAACCTGTTGTGGCTACAGAGCTTGATCAGATTCATCCTGATGATGTGAAGGAGATGGACATCTCTTGGCAAATCGCCATGGCCATGTTTAGGAGCCAAAAATTTCACAAAGAGGATAGGCAGAAACAACTGGAATGTGCCTGCAAATCAGAACATGGGATTTAACAAGAGTTATTTGAGGTGTTTCAATTGTCATGAGCCGGGTCACTTTGCTCATGAATGTACTAATCCGGCTAAGGAGGGAAATAGGGAGAGAGCTCTGGTTCCTATGAGCGGAGCAAGAGGTGAGAATGTGGCTAGTTCAAGTGAGGGTGAGTGGGGTCTGGTGGCTAAAAATTTTTCTTGGGAGGATCAGATGGCAGCTTTGGAAATCATCCATCAAACTGTTGGGGTGAATGTCGAAGAGGAAGAGAATGAAGCTAAGGAGCAGGTTAGGGATCTGCAGTATGCTTTTATGGCTTTCACTTCCACCAAATCCTCTGAGGTAAGTCCTGTACTATGCTCCCAATCATGTATTGATAAGGTAGGACTGTATAAAATTCACAATAGCAATATGCTTAGAGAAATTGAGGGAATTAAATATGAAAATGATACCCTCAAGAAACTAGAAAAGACATTAAAGGAAAAAATAGAGGCACAGCAAAAGGATTTTTCACAACTCCAAAATGATTTTAGCATAAAATGCTGTCACCACCTAGATGCAAAAAAAAAAAAAAAAAAAATTATGGACTAATTGTTGGTGCATGATGTCAGTAGTTCAGTGTCGAGTGTCTGTAATCGTGTTAGTTAGATTTGTTTTTGTATGTAGCGAAGTTGCTAACAAGTTCGCTGATATGGGCGAACTTGTTAGACAAGCGAAGTTAGTGACAACTTCGCCTGAACATGCCAGGCGAAGTTGTCGTGATTATATAAACTTAGGTTACGGCTTAAGTTTATATCAATCAATCAATCAATCATTCATTCAGTATTCGAGTTTTCGTGTATTCGAGTCAGAGAGAGTCTGTATTAGTGATCATAGTATCATGTGTTAACGGTTGAAATACAACGTGTGTTTGATTATCGTATCGTGTTTTCTATACTCGTAACGTCTTACGTAGGGATTCCGCACCTACGTAGAACGCGATATCTCGTGTAGATCCGGCTGGGAACCTACAATTGGTATAAGAGCTTTTGCTCGATTGTGTGGTTCGGGATTATCACGCGGGTATAGAAATCGTTCCGTTCGACTATTCGCGGGACGAGTTTTCTGAGTTTTTGTGTTATACTCATCTCCTACAATCATAAACAACCCATAACACCTTCACAAACCTCGAAAAACCCAAAAATCTAATATGCAGAAAGTTCGTGTTCATCAGGCGAAGTTGCCATCAATGTTAGTAGGGTTTCGGCGAAGATATAAGGTTAAGCGAAGTTATCCACAACTTCGCCTACCTCTTCAAGTTCACTTACCTCAAGCGAAGTTACCCACAACTTCGCCTACCTCCCAAGTTCGCTCAGCTTAAGCGAAGTTATTCTCAAGTTCGCCAATCAGCGAATTTAAGAAAGTGAGCGAAGTTACAAATTCTCGCGAAGTTATCCACAACTTCGCCTACAGAGCTGTTTGAAAATTAAATTTTTGATTTTCGGATTTCTTTGAGTTTTGCGAAAGATATCTTCGATAAACATTACCGAACTGGTAAAGATGGAAGTAGAAGCGGGTTCGGCTACAAAGGCGCCCAAGATGCTTAAGAAAACTGACTATGTAGCGTGGAAAGATCGTTTTGAACAATATGTCAAGTACCAAGATGCTAAGATGTGGGTATGCATACAAGATGGTTACATTCCACCTACTACTGAGTATGAGGGTCGTGATCAGATCAAGAAATACAAAGAGATGGAAGAAGAAGAGAAGAAAATGTATGAGGCCGAAAGCAAAGCTCATGCAGCAATTACAATGGCTCTTCCACAAGAGATACTTCACACCTTCCGAAAGTATAAAACAGCTAGAGAGCTTTGGGAAGCACTTGAGAACCGGTTTGAGGGTAACGTGGGAATTCGTGCCTCGAAAATTAAACTTCTAAAAGCCCAATTCTCGGTCTTCAAGTATCTGAAGAATGAATCACTGGATGATATCATCACTAGATATTATCATCTGATGACTGAACTTAGCAACTATTCAATTGTTTACAAGGAAGATGAGATAGTTGAAAAGCTTCTTGATGCTCTCCCACCGAAATGGGAGATGTATACTGTGCTGATGAGAGAAGACAAGGACTTTGCTGACTATGACCTGGAGACAGCAGTTAACAAGCAAAGAACATTTGAACTGAACATGGTACGAAAGGAGACACCTACCGATCAGGTTCAAGATCCGGGTATGTATGGGGCAAAGGTTAACTCGGGATCAAGTTCGAAAACTGAATCATCTGCTTATTACTCTAAGGGAGAGTCAGGCGCTAACTCAACACACGAAGGACATGTTTCTCTCAACATGAACGGTGATGTGTGCTTTGTAGCTGGAGGATCAAAGGCTTCTCAACCTCAAGCGACCAAGAGTAGCTTTACCCCGAGTGTGTCAAACAACAACTACTCGAAGATGCCCATGAGTGTTAAATCTGCCGAACAGCAGTTTGCTCTCTATGCATCTTTTATTGCTTCGTATGAGAACTATATTCAGGGTAAGATTGTTGATCATGCAATTTTAGATGAAGACTATGATCAGATCGATGCTGATGATCTGGAGGAGATGGATCTGCAATGGCAGATGGCTATGATCGTGAGAAGAGTTAAGAGGTTCATGTAGAAGACTGGCAGGAAGTTTGTCGAAGAGAGGCCAGGGTTTGATAAGTCAAAGGTACGCTGCTACAACTGTCAGCAGAATGGCCACTTTGCAAAAGAGTGCAAAAATGAACGTGTAGAACGCAGTCAAAACAGATCTACACAGCAGAGTGGTAGTGGTAATGACTATAGAGCCATGATTTCCAGACAGAACGAGGAGTATAACTGGAATCTCCATGTTGAAGAAGTTTTTGAACAGGCCAATTTGGCAAAAATCGAAACTGCAGATAGTGAGAAGGGACCTGGCGAGAATGAAGCATACATGGCAGATGTGGCAGACCAGCTCTCCGAGATAAGTACCGAACTCCCTTGTACTAAGTGTGAACATCTGTCTGAACAACTGACAACTCTAACTGATCAGTTTGTTAGTTTGGATGCGCAATATAAAACTTTAAAAGAAGATCATCATTTCACTAAAGCTAGAGAAAATAGTTACAAAGTAAAAATTAAAGCTAGTGAAACAGATATTAAAAGTCTTAAAGCAAAGCTTGCTGAAAAAATTAAAGTGATTGATCTAAGCTATGAAGTTCTAGAAGAGAAAACCAAACTAATAGCTGAAAGGGAAAAACAGATAGCTGATCACCAGGTAAAAGTGGTGGAACTTAACAGGAAACTTGAGCAATTCAGGAATTCCTCCGCTATACTTGATCACCTCGTTAGTGATCAAGGTTCCTCAAAAAGGGGAGGAATTGGTTATCATGAAGTTCCACCACCTTTCAATCATAATTACACTTATGACCCTAGTAATCAGAAATCTGTCGATGTTGACTATGGTCAGACAGTTTCGGTTAAAGTAACAATTAAAGAACCAGAAGTTAGTAAGCCTGTTGCAAGTGTTAAGATTTCTGCTCCGAGTCCTGTCTCATCTAACTCAGACAAATCTTCTGAGTCAAGTGAGACAAAACAAGAGGAAGTGTTACCTAAAAGTGGAGAGAAAAAGAAAACATCTGAAAAGAAGTCTCCACTAAACCCGTATATCCCACCATTTGTGAGACAAATGGGCAGTAATACAGCCTCAACATCTAAGACAACTTTTGATAAGAAAGTTGAAAACAGGTGTTGTTTTAGATGTAATCAACAAGGACACCTTGTTGCTGATTGCCCTCTGAAGCAGAAATTCAGAGGTGTGAGGCCTTTAAAATCTGAGAAAAGATCTAACAGCAATCAATTTAATGGTAAAACTGAAATCCCATCGAATTTCAAAAAATGGACTAATCCAGGTTTTCAAAGAAAAAGATCTCAGTTTTTCACTGCTAACAACCAAACCATAACTAATAATTCATTTAATTCAAGACGGTTTGGATGGCCTCATAGACAATCCACAAGAAGGTATCCTGTTAGGACTCACAGAAATTATGATGATACTAACTTTGGACAGCCAAGGTACGGGATGTATCGACCCAAGACCAATCGGTCTTGGGTCCCCAGATTTTAATCATCTGCTTTAATCGTGCAGGAACAGTTGAACAGGGCTGCCAACAATCAATGGGTTGTGGATAGCGGCTGTTCCCGGCACATGACGGGTAACAAGAAATTGTTACACGACTTGAAACCTGTTCAAGGAGGAAGAGTGAGTTTCGCAGGAGAGAGCGGTGGAAGAATTACAGGAATAGGGACGGTGTCGAATGGAAAGATGACTTTGGAGAAAGTAAATTTTGTTGAAGAACTGAAGCACAATCTACTGAGTGTTTCGCAGATTTGTGACAAAGAGTACACCGTACATTTTACAAAGAATGAAGCGATTGTGTTGTATCCTGGTTTTAAGATACCAGAAGATTGGATTGTTATAAAGGCTCCAAGAGTGAAGAATACGTATATCATGGATATGAGGTCGACTGAGATGGCCACAGAAGAATCGTGTCTTCTGTCAAAAGCAACTGAATCAGAGTCCGAGTTGTGGCATAGGAGAATGGGGCACATTCATAGCAGAATACATGGCAGCATCCAACTGCTGCTCCCAGGTTCTTTGGATTCAACAACAGTTGCGCGATTATGGTCTGAATTTCTCACTTACTCCTATTTGCATTGATAATACTGCTGCTATCTCAGTAACTAACAATCCCGTGAAGCACAGTAAAACTAAACATATTGACATACGTCATCATTTTATACGGGATTGTGCTGAGAAGAAACTGATTGAGCTCGAAAAGGTTGACACGTTAGATAATTTCGCTGACTTGTTCACGAAAGCGTTTGACAAAACTAGATTTCAAAACCTTGTTGAGCTAAATGGGATGGTCAATCCCGAGTAACCATGCCTTATATTTGATATTAAAAAAAAAAAAAAAAACGTCACTATCGCTTAGAATTATGTCGGTTGCCTTAGTTTGAAGGACATTTCTTCGGATATGTTTGGTCCTCATTTCTACTTGTAGAATCTGAGGATAGCCATTAACAAGATGACTGAGAGTGACCAGGGCGGTTTATGATGTGTTTTTATTCTTTTGCTGAAAATTATTCGATCATACTTAGTTAGAAGGACACATATTTGTGTGTGGTCGGTCTAGCTGATTCATTGGATCTTCGGGATAGCCGTTTACCTGAAGACTGTGATTTGGTCGGGGCGATTGAAGTTAAATTTTTCTTTACGGGAAATGAAATTATTTTTCAAGTCTACTACTTCGTAAGAAGTTACTTTACTATGTTTAACAGAAAATTGATCCAACCTTGGAAAGTGATAGATATACTGATTCTGTGTGCTTAACCAGTGAAGTCATTAGGCTTAAAAGACTTTAGAACAGTCATTGTATGTCATGGTAGCTTTTTATGGTGCGTAAAAGTAGAAGTGATACTAACTAAATCTACTCGATTTTACGTGGAAACTCCTTAAGAGTTGTGCATGTCTTCATAAATATCTTTCCGAATGATAGGCAGAAAAGCGATTACCCAGTCATACACGAGCCCGTGAGTGTTCTGATTCCCGTGAAGATAGCGTGTCAAGACACTGCAGTGATCCAGATTCGGGACTTGCAGTTGTTTTCTACTTGAAGTTTGTGTATTTACATATTAAAAAAAAAAATTATTTCTAGAGTTCATAATGTTAATGATTCTCAATCAAGACACAAGAAGGTGAACAGGAAGCAGAGACTAAGATCGAAGAGTAATTGTTACTTAATCAGACACTACGGGTCGAGGTCAATTCGGGGTGACTTGGGGAAAGCCAAATACGCATTGAGAATAGATAGGAGGCAACATAATCTCTGAGTTGTTGCCCACTTAAGTTTTGAGCTTAATTGAACCTAACTCGTATCACAGAAACGATGAAAACCATTTTAAGTAGATTACCTGCTTACAACCTGTTTCTTTATGTCATAATACAGCTGAACACGGATCTGTGTGACAGTCACGAAATTAGTATGATTCCTGTTCGGATCTTTTATAAAACATGGTAGTCCCTGTCGAGACTGAAATTTGATCCCGTGTACTTTAATTTTTCAAATTTTTGTTACTTTTGTAATTGTTTGATTTTATACCTGGTTACTTGGTCTTGATCGTATCATTTAACGCTTTAAAGGATGTTTTAAAACTTTATTGAAAATTGTTAAAAGTATAGGGGTTTGTTTTGTAAATACAGGCGAACTTGTTTATAACTTCGCCTGGAATAGGAGAAGTTATCGATAACTTCGCCTGTACTAACTTTGACCCTATATAAAGGAAGTTAAAGGTCAAACAGTTTCATTATTTCAAAATCTCAGCGAACTTATCCTCCGAAACCTTAGCGAACTTATCGATCTAAAGCGCCTGTGTTCTTATTTCGATTCCAATCCTTAATTCAAGGTGTGTAGGTTTTGGTTATCATATTATCAATGTCTTTTGAGGTTAATCATCGGTCGTTTCGACTCGATTCTCGTCCTCGTCTTTCGAAACCTTAAACACCCGATTTCAAACTTGTTTTTACGTGATAGTAGACTACTAGAACGTCTAAAACTTCATAAAATCATGTATTTCGGAGTCCTCGATCTCCAAAATCATCATCTACACGTCGTTCAAAATCCCTAACTGTTGCCGATTCAAATTCGGCGAAGTTACAGTTTAGGCGAAGTTATCCGTAACTTCGCCTGAGATTTAACTTCGCCTGATTATTGATTTTCAAACAGTTTATGAGGCGATGTTGTGATTAGGCGAAGTTATCAGTAACTTCGTCTGGACCATTTTACTTAACTATTATCAGACGACGTTCAACTTAAAGCGAAGTTGTTTCCCAACTTCGCCCCACCTTTAACTTCGTCTATACAGAATTGATCACAACTTCGCTCATGGTAACAGGCGAACTTGTGATTCGCTTTGACGTTTATCTAACTTAACCTGTTTGTTGCAGATATGGCTGCTGTTGCTGGAGCAGGTGGTGCAGGCGGTGATGACGGAGGTGATAACCAGAGGCAGTTCTTCCCGGGTCACAACATGTATATCACACTAGACCCGGAGGCGAGCGGAGTTGATGATTTCCGCGAAATCATCACATTTCTGTTATGCTCGAGGATATTCCACGCCATTACAACAACTCTGCCGATATCCTTACCCAACATTGAGGATTTCTGGCAGACCGTGGAATACGACTGTAGAGTCGAACCCCCGGTGATGCGCGCAACAGTAAACAATCAGATTGTTCAGTTCTCTTCTGAACATATCCGGGCGGCTCTGCGGTTTGGAAATGAAACAAGGGATGACCCGACAGAGTTTGTAGCTCCTTTCCGTGATGGAGCGTTTTTGAGGATGGGTTATTCTGGTCCCTTGGGGGATTCGCAGAGAAGGAAGGGATTTCTGCTTGACCAGTGGCGCTTTCTCATGCATGTCATGATCGTTTGCATGTCAGGGAGAAAGGCGGGCACTGATGGCATGGGCGCGACCATGCAGTCAGCGATGACTGCTCTAACTTACAACAAGCGATTCAGCTTTAGTCAGATGGTCTTTTATGAGATTGATCGTCAAAGAAGAGCGATGGCGCGTGAGCGATTTATCATGTATCCAAGATTTCTTCAAATGATCTTGAATCATGTTGCTCCAACGCTTCCTCAGCGCCGTCCGATCCGATATGTTGAGAGTGTGAACAAACGGATCTTCGCCCAATGCAGATCCTCCAGTGCGAGGAGCAAACCTGAGCTCCGTCCTCGACACACTCCACTCTTTGGGTACTTGATCAACCCGGGGTATGTGCCTGCTCGAGGGGACGAGTTTAGAGACCCGGCACCACAACAGGCAGGAGCACCTCAAGCTATACCTGCTGCTTCTGTTGTGTCACCGGAGGAGAACGTGGACCTTGACGCAGAATTTGGTGGTCAAGGCTTCTTTGATATGGATCGGGTGGATCCAGAGGAGAACGTTCAGGTTCCAGTTGTACGTACTTCGACTGTGAATGTTACTAGGGCAGCTACAACGGTGGCTGGCTCAGATTCTGATGATGAAGTGGCAGAGGCAAGAAGGATTATGGTGACTCGAGAAAGACTACATGGGAAAAGAAAGAGAACAGATGATGATAGCGAGTCTGATTATGAGGAAGAGGTACAACAGTTGATCCGAAGGTCAAGAAGGGAACGGATAGGTGCAGGATCAGGAGCCGGTGAGAGCTCTAGGGTGGTACGTTTCACTCCACCAGCACTATCCGGTATGACAATGGTTCCCTCAACGCTACAGGTTACAAGGCCAAGCGCTACGGGTGTTCCCGTGGTGGCTACCTCGTCTACTTTTGGCCTTCCACCCTCTACTTTCCAACTTTTGACTCCTGAGATCGTTTCATTGCCGTCTCCAACCGTTACTCCATCGGAGGTCGTGGCACAATTTATAGAGTCGACTGTTGTGGCCACTGCAGGGCTATCGATGACGATACCACCTGCGGTTATGTCTATTTCTACTTCTGAGGTCCCGGTGACATCGGAAATCCCTCCTCAGTACACTCAAGATATATCACACATGAGGTTCGATTTCGATGCAACCCTCTCAGACTCAGAACGAATAGCAGCACTTGAACGGGTCGTGGCAGAACAATCAAGGGTGAATCTTATCCAGACCCAGGCTATTCAACGCATAGTTGCAGAGAATCAGATGCAGTCGTCCCTGCTGGTAGAACATGGAAAGATCGTAGATGCTCTGAAGGAGTTCTTGGCATCTCAGGGGGAGACGAGCTGTAAAGGCGATGAGTTGAGGACCAAGAGAAGAAATGATAGAGACGATGATCCCAATGCGTCGAAAGATGCAGGTGGTGAGCTACCAAGAAATGATCAAGCTCTTGGAACTTCCACAACTCAGGGGGAGTCGACATCTGCAGCTGGTGGTGATGATGTGGTGGTGGTTGACGTAGAGGAGATGGATGATGGTGTGGTTGGTGATGATGATGTATTACCGAGTGATGTGATAGAGAAGATTGGAGAAGAGATTGTGATTGATACAGAGATAGAAGATGGAGAGATAGTTGAGGAAAATATTGAGCATGACATTCTAGATGTTGAGAAAGCCGATATGAGTAAAGAGATGGCAAGTGATGAGTCTGAATGGGAAGAGCAGCCTAGATGGAAGGAAGGCTATGCTCAGTGGTTAGTCAAAACAAAGAAACCGGCGGTCCCTACAATGTTTAAGAAGAGTTACAACATTAAAGGCTATGCTGAAGCGAAGAAAGGGATTATTTGCTGGATATATGATGAGCAGTTGAGGCTCTTCGTGATTAAAAGGTATGACGGCGTTCAGTACTTTAAAAGGATGTTAAGATCGTTGAATACACTGCCAGAATGTGAGGTGAAAGACTTAGCCAAATTGGGGTTGATAAACCGAAGTGACGATAATATGGCTAGAGTTATTGGGAAAATTGTGTGGAAAGAGAGTGTAAAAGAGAAGAAATTTGAGCTGTTGAAACCACAAAAGGGAAAACTTGTTGAAGACAAGGATAAAGGTTTAAGAGCTGATGGAAAACCTTGGATGATTATGAAGTATAAACCAATCCGGTGTTTGAAAGAAGTACCGATGAAATTAATGCCCAAGGATGTGCTTAAAGACCTAAAGTGGTGGTATGTAGATTGTGAGACGGCTGAGGCAGTGATGGAAGACGAGGATGAACAAGAGGTGCTAAGAGTTTACGATCCGATGCACTTGGTAAACTTATCGCAAGCTGATTTGCAGGTGTTGAATGACAAGAAGATATTTTATATTCCTGCTTGGAAAGACGAAGCGAGGAAGTATCAAAGAGTTGTCTCGGTTTGTGTTCGAGAAGGAGTACATGCTTGAAGATACAAGATTGAAGATTACTAGGCACGTGTTTGAAGCTAAAGAGATGAAGCTACTGCCAAGGGGGAGTCTGTTGGTACATGATGTCAGTAGTTCAGTGTCGAGTGTCTGTAATCGTGTTAGTTAGATTTGTTTTTGTATGTAGCGAAGTTGCTAACAAGTTCGCTGATATGGGCGAACTTGTTAGACAAGCGAAGTTAGTGACAACTTCGCCTGAACATGCCAGGCGAAGTTGTCGTGATTATATAAACTTAGGTTACGGCTTAAGTTTATATCAATCAATCAATCAATCATTCATTCAGTATTCGAGTTTTCGTGTATTCGAGTCAGAGAGAGTCTGTATTAGTGATCATAGTATCACGTGTTAACGGTTGAAATACAACGTGTGTTTGATTATCGTATCGTGTTTTCTATACTCGTAACGTCTTACGTAGGGATTCCGCACCTACGTAGAACGCGATATCTCGTGTAGATCCGGCTGGGAACCTACACTAACCTCCGAGTTAGAAGCATCTAAGTTGGAGATAGCTAAATTAACTAATAAATTTGAAAATGCTGAATTCAACTTTAAGAAATTTGATGTTTATAACGTTGTGGTCGAATCAATGATAGAAAACCAATTAAAATGGAAAGAAAATAAGGGTGTGGGTCTTGGGTACAACATGGTTCCTCCTCTATATAATAATAATAATTATACTAGTGTTCCTCTTACCAAGGAAGAAGAAGAAAAAGAAAACTGTATGTAGTATGGAAAGGCAATTGCAAATGACATGGGTATGGTTGGTTCAGTCATGACAACTGAATCAACATCCGGAGTGAACGATTCTAATGTATTTACTTATGTGCAGATAAAGTAATAGTTGAGGATTGGACTGACGAGGATGATGACTTACCCATTGACTCTATTGTTTCTTTAAATTTTTCTGTTTTGCCAATTTTGAATAACAATACTACTGATGTGTGTGTGGGCTCTGTTTTTAAGAGCAAAGACAATTGTTTGGTTAATTTTTCTAGAACTTCAAAAAGCAGTGATCTGCTTCTTAATAAATTTGATGAACCTAAAAGTCAAAATAAACATTTTTCACCTAAGTTTGTGAAAGAAAAGTGTTCTTGTAATTTTAAATGTGAAAATTCTAATGCTAAGTCCAAAGATGGAAAAACAAGCTCACACAACAGAGCAAGATCGGGAATCGGCCACAACGATTTTTTTGTTAAAAGGCAAACCTGTTTCAACTGTGGCATTCCCGGTCACATTGCTAGGAATTGTTCTTGTCTCGTATGTTCCATATTACAAACGCTATCAGAGGACTATGCCTCAAAATACCTACAAGAATTTTAACTCTAATAAAATGAGGTATTATAAGGCAAAGTCCTCTGACGGTGATTGGAGGAGAGACAAGGCTGGCATGTCAAGTTTTCATCAGACCAAGCCTATTATAATTCAAAAGCTGAAAGGAAACACGGTTTCGGCTCTGAGATCCAAGTGGGTCTCAGAATCGAAAACACTCAAACGGTCAAAGCCAAACGTGGCTCCCATCCGCAAACCAGAGACCAACTCAACCGTTTGCGTAAGTCACAAAGTTTTAAAACCAAAATACAAATGGTTGCCCAAGTCTCCGATAACAAAGTCTTCAAAGCCTTCTGATTCGATTTTTGATAATCATGAAGATATGTCATGGCAATCCGTAACATGGTTGAACAAGTCAGGTTTACCCGGAACTACTATGGACTGGGTACCCAAAACTAACTAATCTCGTAGATCGTGCAGGAACAGCTATGGAGGAATATTATCAGACCATGGTTTATTGATAGTGGCTGTTCCAGGCACATGACGGGGGACATATCTCAGCTAAGTGATATTCAGATTTTTAACAGAGGATATGTTTCCTTTGCGGGAGGAGAGTAAGGGAAGATTACTCAAAAGGGAACTGTGAGTAATGGTGTTCTGAAGTTCGAAAATGTAAACTATGTTCCGGAATTGAAGCACAGTCTGCTCAGTGTGTCACAAATTTGTGACAAGGATTTTTCAACTCATTTTACCAACAAGGAATGTTGATTTTGAAGCCTGGCATCATTATACCAGAGGAGTGGGTTTGGGTCAGATCTCAAAGGAAAGATTATGCCAACCTGATTGACATGAACAAGAACGTTCCTGACGAAATTCCATGACTGTTTTCGAAAGTGTCAGAACATAATGCCATTCTTTGGCATCGCCGCCTTGGTCATGCAAATGTCAAAAATCTGAACCATCTTGCGAAAACCAGCATTGTTCGTGGTGTGTCGGTTAGAGATTTTGTGACAATAGAGAAGTGCGTGTCTTGTGCTTTAGGCAAACATCATCGCAAAGCACATAAGCCAAAGCTGATCAATACAATTTCAAGCGTCTTTCAATTGCTTCACATGGATCTGTTCGGTCCGGTTCATGTCTTGAGTCTTTCTCGCAGTAATCATTGTTTGGTCATCACCGATGACTATTCTCGCTTCACTTGGCCCTTATGGAAAATCAATTGAATCTAAAGCTCAAGGGGATTCACTATGACAATGGCACGAAGTTCAATAACTCTACCCTGAATCATTTTTGTGCTGAAAAGGGAATTCTTTGTCAGTATAGCTCAGCTCATGCTCCACAGCAAAATGGTTTCATTGAAAGACAGAACCGTACTTTGATCGAAGCTGCAAGAACGATGTTATGTGATTCAAAGTTACCGTTATTTTTCTTGCCTGAAGTGGTCAACACTGCCTGTTATGTTCAAAATCGGGTGTTAATTAACAAATCTCCGATGAAGAATCCCTGTGAGGTTGTTTATGGTCACAAGCCTACAATTGCACACTTTCGAGCCTTTGGTTGTCCGTGTACTTTATTAAATCTTGAATCGACTCCAAAGTTTGAAGCCAAGGCAGATGATTGTTGTTGGATATGCTGGTTGCACTGCCTAAAGGGTCTACAACAAGGCATCGAAACATATTGTTGAATCCTATGATGTGTGTTGGCTAGAAGAAAATGAGACCGATGCTTGTGTGGGTCCAAACTGGTTATTTGACTATGACAAGCTGTTTAAGCCGTTCAATGTGTTTCCAGAAGTTGATGCAGAGAACTCAGGTGTAGGTACTTCTACTGTTGTTGATGATGAAGAAGACGTTCCTACTGATGTTCAACAGTCTCCCATGCTGAGTGTCGACCCGTCTGAATCATTGGACACTACTCAGCCATCATTTGAAAATATGGAAGAAGTTACCACCTAGACTGTGTCCCCAAAAGGGTCTTCAGCACCAGAGACTTCACCTGTTGAGGGGGAGAGTATCATTCGTCAGATTTTTGGTAGCTCTCTATTCGCTGATGCCATTTCAAATGAGTATGTTGCCAGTACCTTGTACTCGCACAACACCGTGGCATCGGGATAGAGGAACCCTCTCATTGAAGCCCTCGAAGATCCAACAAATTTACCAGCAAACTGTTCTGTTCCTGATCACTCCATTCCATCAAGAATTCAACGGGACCACCCTATTGAAAATGTTATTGGTCCCCTTAAAGATGGCGTCTCAACCAGAAGTCAGACTGGAACCATTAACAACTACTTGTATTCTTGCTTTATTTCACAGATTGAGCCTAAGACCGTTGACATGGCTCTGCAAGAACCAAGTTGGGTTGATGCTATGCACGAGGAACTGAATCAGTTTGAGAAACTCAAGGTTTGGAAGTTAGTTGAGTTGCTAACTTGAAAGAAGTCGTTGGATACAAGATGGGTTTTTCGCAACAAGCAAGATGATACTGGGGTTATTGTTTGAAATAAGGCAAGGCTTGTAGTTCGTGGTTTCCGTCAGGTTGAAGGTTTGGACTATACTAAGATGTACACTCCAGCGGCTCGTCTTGAGGCCATTCGGATCTTCTTGGCATATGCATCTTACATGGGATTCACGGTTTATCAGATGGATATCAATACATCATTCTTATATGGTGAGGTAAAGGAAGAAATTTATGTGGATCAGCCACCGGGTTTTGTGGATTCAAAGCATCCGTCACATGTCTATAAGTTGGAGAAGGCTCTCTATGGCCTTCATCAGGCTCCTCGAGCATGGTATGCGACGTTGACAGCTCATCTTTTGGAGCATAGGTATAAGCGTGGAACCATCGATCAGACATTGTTCATAAAGACTGTCTGAAAGGATCTGATCTTGGTTCAGATTTATGTGGATGACATTATCTTTGGCTTCACCTGCACTGCTCTTTGTTCTGATTTTGAGGAAGTTATGAAGAAAAGGTTTGAGATGAGTTCGTTGGGGAGATGACGACATTTTTGGGTTTGCAGGTTCGTCAAAGCTCGACAGGCATTTTGCTACATCAATGGAAATACGTCGAGGATATGTTGACAAAGATTGAGTTTGAAGACTCCAAGAGTACGGCGAGTCCTATGGCAGAAAGACCTCTTCTTTCATCAGATCCTGAAGGGAAATCCTTAGATCAAATGTACTATCGGTTGATGATTCGGTCCTTAATGTATCTCACAGCTAGTCGCCTTGACATGATGTTCGTAGTCTGTCAATGTGCTCGTTTCCAGGCTAATCCTAAACTCTCTCATTTAATTGTTGTTAAACGTATCTTTAGATATCTTAAGGGGCAACCGAAGCTCGGTCTTTGGTATCCCAAAAACTCAGGATTTGATCTGTATGCTTTTGCTGATAGCAATTATGGAGGTGATGGTATTGACAGGAAATCTACTTCTGCTGGATCTCAATTCTTGGGGGATCGACTCATCTCGTGACAATGCTAGAAACAACAAACAATGTTCACATCCACTACTGAGGCTGAGTATGCTGCTGCTTCTGCCTGCTGTTTACAGGTCATCTAGATGCAACATCAATTGCTGGATTATGGTTTGGAATTTCTTGACACTCCTATTTTTTGTGATAATGATGCCGCCATTGCCATTGTTAAAACCCGATTCAGCATTCTAAAACCAAGCACATCGATATCAAAATTCATTTTATTTGTGACTGTTACGACCGGAAACTAATTCATCTTGAACAGGTCCACACTGATAATAATGTGGTGGACTTATTTACGAAACCAGTCGGAACAGCCAGATTTAATGTGTTTTAGGGTTTCTTAAGATGTTGCGTTTTGATGACTGAGTATTTTTGAGGTTAAATTTTGTACATAAATATTTTCTGGTTTTATCATATTTTCTGTACAAATTTAGGGGGGACAAAAAGAAAAATACAAAAAGAGTGTGAGTGTGCTCTTAATTAAAAAAAAATGTTTTGTTCTGTCGCTTAAAACTATGCCGGTTACTCAAGTTCATGGAACATATCTTTATGTTTGGTCCCGTTGTCAATCTTTGACGCACGGGATAGCCATTAACCTAAGGACTGAAAGCGACTAGGGCGACTGAATATAAAAATTTTTATAATGTTTGTTTTTTTAACCATCTGATTTTAAGTTCTTTCACTGAAAATTATGTCGGTTACCTAAGTTTGATGGATATGTATTAATATATGTTTGATCCTATTTTCTACCCGTAGACATAAAGGATAACCATTTATCTGAAAACTGAAAGTGAATGGGGTGACTGAATCTAAAGTTGTCTTCTAAGTTATCATCTGGGAAGTGATATTATTATTCAGCTAAAAATTTATAGAAGCTTAAAATATTTTCAAATGAAAATGGATCCAACCTTTGAAAAAAGATAGATAAATTGATTTTGTGTGCCCAACGTGTGAAGTTATTAGGCTAAAAAGGCTTTTGAACAGTCAATGATGTGTATGGTAGCTTTCCATGATAAGTAAAAGTTTGAGGTGATATAAACTAAATCTGCTAAACTTATTGTGGAGAGTCATGTTGAAGATGTTTGCATGTCCCTAGATACATCTCTCCGAATGATAGGAAGAAAAACAATTACCTAGTCATACACGAGCCCGTTAGTGTCTTGATCGTCAAAATATTATGTTTAAAAAAATTATGTATATATGTGAATACTATTGCAAATTTAATTTATTTTTAAAAGCTTAAAGGGGGACCCAGGAACTACATGGGTGGGGCATACAAATAAGTCCTAAACACCCTGAATGTAAGGCTTGTAAGTCCGGATGACATGCAAGTTCAATTCAACCTTAAAGCTTAAAATTATTTTTTTATAGGAAAAATTCTTTTGATCAAGCACTAGGGGGTTGAAGTCAAATTAAGGTGATCTGGGAAAGCCAAAATACGCTTTGAGAAGATATAAGGGGCATCATAGGTCCATAAGTGATGTTCATATAAGCTTTATGCCTAATTGAATCTAATCGTATCGCTGGCGTAATGAAAATCATGCTAAGTTTATAAATACCTGCTATCAACCTTTTCACTATGTCACAATAATGCTGAAAATGAATCATTTTGAAAGTATCTTAATCAATATGATTTCATGTGCGGATCTTTTCTTAAAAAAGGTTGTTTTTTTTTAAACAGCTGAAATTTGATCCCAAAATTCGTTAAATCTACTGAAAGCTAGATGGGTAAATCATTTTTGTTTTAATTTAGTTTTTGTTCTAATTTTATTTTATTTTTAAATTTTATGTTTTTTTTTGCCTCATGTTTGCTCGTGTCGGAACAAATTTTTTAAGAAATTATTTTTAACATGAAACGGGATTATTTTTGATCATGTGATTTGACTGTTGCAAATAATGTACTTAGGCCATTCTGTTTGGCCCAACGGGTTCCACTGTCGTATGTTTTCGGCCTAGTCAAATTGGCCCAAGGTGTTTCATTTTAGCCAAAATAATTGTTTTCGGCCCATTTGGGTTCTCGGCCAAGTGGATATGTATCGGCAGTTTAAAAGGACACTCATTACTCATTATTACTCATTCTTGAGACTTGTAAACATCTTGTTTATTTGAATTCTCTCGCCATCAATTATTTATCTTTTCATGTCTTCATCTAAGTTCTTATGCATACGCCTTTGAGAGAGGTAAGAAAATCTAAACGATATCTATCTTTAATTTTTTTTTTGGTATGAAGGTTTTGAGGTATATTTTGGTGTGTTTCTTTAGTCTTTTTTGAAGTTACTAATTGTCTTCTGAGTTTTATTTGAGCTATAGGTTTGGTCATCAATGGTGATTGGTAAAGTGGAGAAAACGATGGGTTGTATCCAAGGGCTTTCGGTGTGGTTTGAACGAAATCTCTTAGTCAACCAGAGAGATCTTTGGTCAACTGACATCTCAAATAGTTCTCGGTCAAATCTTGACTGAGAAACCGTCTGGTCAACCAAAAACATATCAAACTCGACGTTTCAGAGTCGAATGAACCGAATAACTCCTGTTATTTTCTTTAACCAAAGGCATGAGTATCTGCTTCTATTGGCAAGTAGCATGGCTTGTGCTGGATTTTTAGTCGGCCTCAATATTTCAGGAATCGAGGCACTAAATAAGAAACTTAACTTCCAAGTGTCTCTTCCGAAGCCACAGTGTATACGCTGAAAAGAAGGCGTGGATCTAAAGTATGGAGGAATGAATGCTGATCAATCAGGCTGGGAAATGGGTCCCACTCTAGAAAATGGTATACCAAGTGGCGGCTAGGGAGCTACTAAATCTGATCAAGCTCATTAGACCAAAGTTACGAACGCATGTTAAAAGGCTATGGTTAACATTTTGTATAACAGCTAGAATCAATCAATAAACCAAGGGGGAGAATGTTGGGCCACATTTTGTGGTTTACGCTTTGTAGTTTTGGGTTTAATTGGGCTAACATATGTAAACCGAGATCACTTGATCTCGGTGGGCTTTGGTTTGTATTGGGACTAGTTGGTAGTCTATATATAGGATATGTGTTTACTATGGTAGGGTTGTTCGTCCAAGTTAGTCGACACCCATGTAAGTGTATTAAGGGCTTAAGCACCCAACGTATCAATAAACGTGTGTTTTGAAGCTTGTTCATTGTATTTGACTTTCATTGTGTTGGTGTTAAGGAATCGGCTCATTGATTAGCTTCCGCCTAATCATTGAGTTATTTGATGTCACATTGAAAAATCCTTTCTTGGGACTTACAATTATTATTATAATTATTTTAGTGACAACAAAGATAATATATCAGATGAAGAAAAGAAAATGGAAACGGAGATTGTTAATTGGTTAAAAGAGATGATTGATCAGCAAAATGTTTTAGTGAGAACTTATAGAATGGTAAGAGATGTTTGTAATGAAAATCCTGGTATGGAGCTGAAGTTACGTCTAATATATAATAGGGAGAAAGATGGAAGAACATACAATCTTCCAACAAATTCACAAGTTAATGCGTTAATTGTAGGAGATATTGAAGAATCTTACGAACCACGTGTTATTATTGTGACCAAGATAGGAGGAAACTTAGAATATATTAGTGAGTTACACCCTTCATACATGCCTCTCCAGTATCCGTTAATAAATCCTAATGGCGAGGATGGTTACCGAATTCAAACATAGAGGTGTTGAAGATGGCGATGGTAACAAACGTCCATATACTACAATGAGAGAGTGGTTTGCGTTTCTAATTCAAGACAGAGTTGGTCAGTTCTCAGTTCCTTTAAAAGCAAGAAGGTTATTACAACAGCTATTGGCTGATGGTTATACAATGACTGAAAGTGAAAGGCTGTGTTTTGTAAGAAACAAACAAAAAGAACTAAGGTCAGTGCGATACGAACTTAAAATGTCTAAAAGACAAAGGTTTTTAAGCTATTTCAAGGGTTGGGAAACATATCATATTACCTTCTTCATTTACAGGAGGTGCTCGGTATATGATGCAAAACTACTTGGATGCTATGACACCTTGCAAATGGTATGGCTATCCAGATTTCTTTATGACAATCACTTGCAATCCAAAATGGCCAGTGATTATATAATAAGTTAGGTTTCTTTTCTTTGTTTTAAGGCGGTTCGCGGCGTGCGAACTGTTAATGGGCATGTTCTTCGTGTCGCGCGAAGAACAAAATAGTCGAGCTTTATTTTAGCTTAGTTCGCGTAGCGTGAACCAACATGCCCAGATTCTTTTGCGTCGCGCGAAGGACAAAAGTGACAGACCAAATTTTGCTTTTTCTTTATTTATGCATTGGGAAGCTTGCCAATCCAATTCCGCACTTCAAAGCCTTTATTCCATACTTGTATATCACCCCAACAAGCATCCATAGCATACAATGTCTTGAAACACTTAAATACGCTTGAAGTACCAATGTTCACTCTATTATTAACCCAAATCTAAACAATTAATATAATAATATATAAAACTTTTACCCAACCATCATCAGCCCTTACCGTTACCTTATCTCACTCGTGGCCAATTTATCAACTCAATGTGAAGTATGTTTTTCTTCAAAGAAACCTTCATGAAATAGTATAGATGCACCTCGCCTTCATGGCAATCGGTACCTAAATATGTCAGTTATAAACAAATGAATTTACAAACTAAAACATGCACCTCGCCTTTGGTACCAACGGTTTACGCATTATGTTTTCACTGTGGGTTTTCTTAATGACAAGTGCGCTCATTCTCTCTTTATATGTAAACTATTCATGAAACTTCTTACATTTTATTATATGCGGAATTAAGGAATTCCAATTCAGCTTTCAAGTAACGACTATAGGAAACCAGAAGAGTTAATTGCAGTTTGCACCCCTGTGGTCAGCACGGTTTTGCTGGTTGCAACCCTTGTCTCTGATTGTTGGCATCCGAAACCCTGACATCACAGTGTGTGCCAAATTGAGCCCTTCCGTCAGACAACCGTTTAAAATTTGATGAAAAGACTATTATACCCCCTCATCTGCTCTTTTCATATGATGTTTAGAAATATAAAGTTTGAACCCTCGTTTATTTTTCCCTCCAATCTGAATAATGTGTGTGACCTGTGTGTTTAACAATATGTGTGACTTTCTGTTTGACTAACATAATACTAAAATTGACCAGATTAATACCCTAATACCTAGTACTAACATAGTACCTTTGTGTTTGACTTTGTTTGGCTAATGTTTGTGACAATTGTGTTGACTGTGTGCTTAGCCATTTTGTGTTTGAATTTGTTTGACCAATGTGTTTAACCATTGTGTTAGCTGTGTGTTTAACTAACACAATACCTAACACTCATACACCATGATTACACATTGCACAAGACTACCACTTCTACAACCACATTGCATACACTAATTAGAATGACACATTGCGTACCCCTTGACCATGTGTTGACCATTGTGTTTGAACACTGTTTTTTCACTGTGTGTTGGTGGTGTGAATGGTTCATAACTAAACCTGATTAACATATACATTGCATACATAAGACCACTATTTTTGTATTGATTTAAATGATCTATTTACTATGTGAACTAACCTATTTTATTGATTAACTATCCTGTAATTACCATGATCAACTATGTTTACAACTAAATTAACTATCCAATAACTACCATCATCTACTATGTTAACAACTGATTAATGATATTACGCTAAATATATATAATTCCCTTATATAGTTTGTGTAATATTTTATTAGTTTGTGTTTGGTTTTTATTAGAATTTGTACACTACTTACATATTTGAATAATTTAGCTTCCGAAGGTTGATCGTGGTTAAAAAGGCCGAAAAACAAGCTAAAACAAGTCAAACCGGAGAACCGGAGGATCAAAAAACGAACCAGACTGCATTAGAATTGAATCGGACCGGACCCCTATTTTTGCACGCCACGCTGCACAATGAGGGGGTGCCATCCTCGTCGCGCGACGCGAGGAGCACCAATTTCCAGAATATTCTTCGTTTTTTACCAGTTTTGGGGGCCCAAAAAACCTATATAAACACGTCTAAACTTAACCATAAGAATACCCTGCGAACACCAGCCGACTATGACGAAAATTGGAGCTCAAGTGAGGATATTTTGAAGACTTTGAAGCTTGGAATCATTTGGTGGCGTGCTAATCATTCAACAACGAAGACCAAAGGTCTTATCGCCTTTAATCTTTCGTTTTTATTGTTTTTCAGCATGATTTCCTTTATCATGGTTTTGTTTGATTTTATCATGATTGGCTAAACCTTATAGACTGCCTAGGCACGTGATGAACCTTTGTTGATATTTGATTTTGAGTTGGGATTTATTTTACGTTATGGTTTTATGAATTAGGTAAAGGTTTGATTATGTTTAATTGATGCATATGTGTATTTAGGATTGCTTAATTGAGTTGTATTATTCCATAGTTGCCTTGATTATTGTTTATCATATGATAGGTTTCTATTAGGTAATCTACTTAATGTTTTTGACTATTTTATGATTGATTTTAAATAAGATCATAGGAATAATATTATGTAACATTTTGATAATATCCCATTCAAAGTTTGGGCTAAAAATGTAATTTCTAGAACTAAAGGGGGTGTAAAATAAAAATTTTGGTTTTCCAGACCCATCGCGCTACGCGATGGGCAGATATAAAAGAGCATCGCGCTACGCGATGACGATTCCCAAGAAACCAAAAAAAAAGGGGCGCCGCGCTACGCGACGACCCAGAATAAAGGGGCATCGCACTACGCGATACCCCATTAAGCAAACTAGGGACACGTGGCCAACCACGTGTCACCACGTGGCAGCTTCAGGAGAATTGCGGCGTCGCGCTATGCGATGGCATAGCGACGGTCTCCAAAATTCGCCTATAAAAGGGTAGCTACGGGTACAATCCCCATTCATCCCATTTCACTCTCATTCTCACCTAGTTAACCTAGGAGTACATGCCAAGATTCTACCGACGTTCCGAAGGCTTATTTTCGCAAGGAGACGAGGTTCCGAGGTTCCGTTTTCTTGAAATTCATGCAAGTATCGAAGTTTTAACAAGCCGTAGAACAGATAAGCGAGCAGGAGCGAAGTTTTGCCAATTAAGCTTTCATTCCACATTAGTATTAACATTACCAAGTACATATTAAGGTAGGGGTTCTGCCCAAATATTATTTATTATTATATTATATGGTTTAGACCATATTCAGGGGAATAGCCCAAAACCTTGATCATAATTATGTTTATAATAGCTTTATACATGCAAAGGTTATAGTTAAAATAATGTTTCTTCATGATTAAGAAACATAAGCTTTTACATACAAGCAGATATAGTAGTTTCTTCATAATTAAGAAACATAAGATTTTACATACCAGGGTTATAGTCAATTCAATACCAATAGATATTTCTTCATGAAAAAGAAACTTAACACATGATTTGTAAACAAATGAAAAGACTACGGGTTTAAATATTTTATTCAAACAAATGATCAGTCAAGGTTTATAGATATCAAAACCAGACTAAAGGTCCATAGCTGGATCAAGAGACGATCCGGGTATTTATATAAACTTATTTTATTATAGATCAATAGGTTTCAAACGAGACTACCACATAATTCATAAAAGACAATCACAATCACAATCACAATCACAATCACAATCACAATCACAGGTGAATACGATAAACCTTTTACAGTCAGATAAACAGGTTGTTTATCTTAAATAGTCAGTCAAATATGAGATTATGTGATCTCTAAATTTTAAGGGATTACGTGATCCCTAAGTCACAAGGTAGATAATAAAAGCAACTCAGACTGAGTACACATGTGTCTGGATCCAAACATATCTGTTAACCTATCAATCAAGGCTACGTGGCCGCAGGCTAACGAGACATAACAAAAGTTCTCCAATGGGCATGAGTTCTTGGAGAACCATAATTGTGTATGTATGGCAGTCGCACAAGTTCTCAGAAATAAGAGACGTTTCTGCTGAGTTTGTTCCAAAACTATCTTGTCAGTCAAATATTTTCAGAGTCAACGATTCACCAGTATATCACTGACGTATGTTTCCCCCTCATTACAGGAAAGCAAGTATAGCACGAATAGCAAGGAATTAGAGTCATTTATGGAGATAGATGCTCGCAGATGGAGATGACTCAGTTTTTAAATAAATAAAATATTGTAAACAAGAATAAACAAGGTTTGTAAACCCAAAATACTTGGATAGTTATTATCCAAGAGATTTTAAAATAAATTAATATTTTATTATAATTAAAAACTTCCGTTAATAACCCCCAACTCTGATATATTTTTAAAACTGGATACCAACTAATGGGCATCACACCCAGGCCCTGAATCGGGGTATGACATATTATTTAATCAAATAAACCTAAGTGTGCTGCTAACCTAAATAGGTGTAAGGTGATAGGTTATTGATAGGTTTTTGTTAATCAAGCTTGCTAGATTTAGTTCTTCGTAAGGAGTCCGTCTAGGTTTAATTGATTAACTTTGTCTATCGAGTCAATTGAACATATTAAACCGCCTTTGATTTCCGCGCTGTAAGGTAGGATTTCGTATAAAGGAACTAGTTCATAATTAATTAGGTGACCGTAAGGAAACTTGAGTTTTGAAACTGGTGTGCGTTAAAACTTATTAAAAACCCATAGGTGTCTTCTTGAGAAGGGTAAGGGGTCCTGCTTGGGTTTTCTTTTAAGCATATATTTTACGATTCTAGTTCCATAACTAAATATTTTTCTGGTTAATTGATAACTGAAACTTAGGGGATTCTAGCCTAGGTAGTTTCTCATTATCATTGGATTAAAATCAACAAACTTGTCTTTCGTTTAAACTACTTGCTTGTCTTAATTAATTTTTGATAATAGTTTAAATTTAGTATTTTCAATTAAAAATCCCCTTAAACAAATATAAACAAATAAGTAGTGTATGTAGTTGAGTCTAATTAGCTAGTTTATGTAATTAAAAGAGTCTCGTGGGTTCGATATCCAGACTTACTTAGCTGTACTAGAGTCGACTAGTTCACTTGCCGGCTAGTAGTTTTAGTTAAGTTAAGAGTCTAGAATTATTACTTAATGTCTAGATTAGCGTAATTTTAGTTAATAATTTTATAACTACTTTTAGCACATCAATTAACTATCCTATAACTACCATCATTAACTGTTTTTACTACGATCAACATTATATACTACATTGGTGTTGTCTTAATGCATCTAATCATCATGTACAAGATTGCGTACACACAACCAAGCAATACTTAGAAACTACAACCAAACATACTTACCACACTGCATACATGTTCCATAACCGAACTACCTATTTAAGCTTGTACACACGGCATATATAAAAAACACATATTTCTAGTTAGTCATTCTTGACAAGCATATACACACAAAATTGAAATTACATTTTTATATTTTAGTAGTTAATCATTCTTGACAAGCCGTGATCAAGGTAAAAACTTGATTAAGATACCCTTAAATAAAAAAAAAATAAGACCTAGATCATACAAACTAGATAAGTAGTTTTAGTTACTAGACTATGATCAAGATACCCTTGATCATACAAAAACATTATTTATCACATTTTTATACTACGCAACCTACATAAAACATAAACTTCCCTACTCAATTAGCTCTGGGAGTCGTTCAGGCCCGCCCAGGTTTTGAAAACTACGACAAGCACGATCCGCAGGTGGTCAACGTGGAATTCACCCTAATTAATCCTAAAAAGTCCGTTAACAAAATCATTCAATTTAATACTAAAATCACGTAATCTAGTCAACAAAGCAATAATTAACCTATGAATAGTGGGGGTGTCGAGAATCGCTCGGTATCTTAGAGCCATAGAAATGAAGACGATCAGAGACGATGGAGTGATCGGAGACGGTGTCATGTGGGTTAAGGGTTGCAAAGTGCTAATTACATATTGAGTTTAGGGTTTTAAAGTGCCACATGGACATGCAATTACCAATATACCCCTGGGTCATACTAAATTATACGGTCAAAAGTAACACTGTTTAATGACAAGGTTCAATTTGCCACACCCTCGAAAGTTGTGGTGTCGGATGCCAGAATTCTGAGACAATGGTTGCAATCAGCAAAACCATGCTGACAACATGATACAAACTGCAATTAACTCAAACCAGAACTTATAACATACAACTTCCAAATACGTTAGTAATAAACCGTTAATTCATATTATGAAGAGGTAGGTCCCAGCAGGGCCCAGTTGGATCCGCAAGACACCCTCAACAGGGACGTCTGCGCAAAGGCTAAACTTGCAACTCACCTTGAAGAGACGTTTGCGCAGAAACCAACTGGATCTGCAAGACCCACTATGCTCAGAGACGTGACGTCCTTACGCGCAGTACGCAAGCTGTTCCCGCAGGGAAAGCCTCCCAATGGTGTAACCCGCCTGTCCCCGCAGCTGCGGATACAAGCCATCAGGGAAGGCTACCCGCACTAATAGCAAGGCTACACGCACAAGGCACTAACTCAATAATTCAGTGTCACTTGAAGGAATGAGCAAGGCGGGAATACTTCCGCCCAAATGAGCCAGTCTGTATGCTTCTGGAAGATCTTTTGTATTATACCTGCCAAGGTATGGACAAAATAGACAAGATCTGACCAAAGCAGACCATGAACCAATCACAGGGTGACAGCTCACCGACAAACAGTACGAGGAGCATGCTCTAGTACTGTTTGTCACTATTAGCCGCTGCCTACTCACCAACCCTGGTCGTGGCACGCACATAGCCTGCAGTTGGTGGAAAAGGAATAGTACACAGCCGGCCTGGTCACTATTAGCCGCTGCCTACCCACCAACCAGCATGGCACGTGCATAGCCCATAGTTGGTAGAACAGGAATATTCTACAGCTGGCTGTACCTGCTTGGAAACCTACCTTCGGCTATAAATACTCCAACACCTTGGAACGGTAGAGGGATCGGGTAATTTACCTTCACTAGCTATTTCTCTCAATATACACTTATATTCAGAGCAATCTAGTCTGATTCTCACGCCGGAGGGTGGTCACAAGGAGGAACCCCCCCCTTCTCAGTGACGAGCTCACGGTGTCTGTTTTGCAGGTCATCTGAAGAACATCCTTCTTTGCCGGACCTAACCCTCGTAGGAAACATCTATTTAACCCCCAGGTTATCCGTAATCTGCTCAGGGTAGATTAGTGTTTCTTCATTGGCGCCATCCGTGGGACAAAAGCTAGAACTAATTCAGTTTTTTCAAAACTCCTGAAAACATGGTTAACGTTACTCGGTCCCAAGGCCAGTAAGTGACCAAGAAACCCCGGTAAACACAACCCCAGTTACTGGGGGGAACACCGGCGATTACACAAATTTTACGAACACTACCCCGGTTACCCAAGCCGGGGCAAGTGCAGTAAACAATATTTCACTGGGGTTCACTGATGCCCAGTTGGAAAAACAGACGAGGCTCCCTCGCCAAACACTCGATCAAGTTAAGGCGTGGGCCGAAGCACGTCAGAAGGAATTCCAAGCTGAGTTAGATGAACGCTTGCGTTCACTCCAACAGGCTGACGAATTCGGGAGCACTCGACAACAACTCAACATGAACAGTGAGTGCGAGTACTCGGACGATGATCGGGAGGAATCCGACACTGACGCGAACCCTCGCCATAGGGCGAAAGGGAAGCGTAAAGAAGCGGACTTCCAACCAAGAAGGAATTTCGGAGAAACCTTCAAACCAAGGAACGCGGGGGGAAACCCACGCGACTTCTCCAAAACCTTTAGACCAACTGCTGCAAATGCGGGAACATCCAAGTTTGCAAGGGACATTGCGGAAGCAATCGCCCCGAGAAGTGCCAAACAGATGTCCAACATCGGCACTTATGATGGTCTATCCGACCCAGACGATCACTTGAACAGATTCATAGCGGGGAAACCGTCAGTAACTGGACGGAACCCACGTGGTGTTATATGTTCCAGATGACGCTGGTTGGAGCGGCCAGGGCGTGGTTTGATCGTTTACCGGTTCACCACATCTATGATTGGGCGGACTTTCAACACAAATTCAGCCAACACTTCAGTCAACAGAGGAAATATACTAAAGAGCAGTGGACGATCCTCAACTGCATGAGAGAGGAAGATGAATCTTTACTAGACTTCATCACTCGCTTCAACTCCAAAAAGCTGAGTCTGGGCAACATAAGTGAAGATCTTGTTCGCGCCGCTTTCATCCAGGGCGCCGAATACCCAGAGCTTATCCGCACGTTGACGGGTAAGGACGGCATGCCATCCACGTGGGATGCCATCATGACGGCGGCCAAGCGCTTTGCTGAGACAGAGAAGCAACTGGGTAGGGATCTTCCCCAGAGTACACACCTCTACACGCAGAGGACCAGAGAAAACAATGTTCGGATCGCCCGGCAGAACAAAAAGAGGAAGCTAGGTATTTGGCAGTCAAGGGTAAACTTTGACACCTCATCCAGCTCTCGCCCTCTTGTTGGCGGAAGGGATAACACGCATCCTTCAAGCCGAAAACACCGGTGGACGCCACTCACCAAAAGCGTCACGAAGATATTGGCACCGAAAAACTCCCATGGCCCAAAGCTCCAATGATCTGGCAGCGACCTAACGCGGATCAAAGCAAATCCTGTGACTTCCACGGGACAAAGGGTCACAATACAGAGGAGTGTATATCCTTGAAGGATATTGTTGAAACATTCGTCAAGGATGGAAGACTTGCACACCTTGTGACATCAATCAAGAATGGAGGGAGGAATGATAATCGGTATAAAGGCAACGGACGAAAGCCCGTTGACATCAGCATCCACATGGTTCATGGCAATATCAGAGGAAGAAAAAGACGAACGACAGAACCATGCGAATGGAAGGAAGCTGAGGTGCGCTTCCCGCGAGTGCTAGGAGGACCCAGCAAGGAAGGCCCTATCGTCATCAAAAGCCAGCTGGGGCAATACATAACTTCCCGCACTCTTGCAGACAACGGCGCCTCTTCAACGGTTATGTGCAGGCAGTTCTTCGACAAGCTAGACGACGAATACAAGGAACGCCTGGAAATGGAAGGGTTCGACGGCAGCACAAACACCCCCATGGGTATCTTATCGTTCCCTGTCATTCTCACGGACGGGAAGTACTTCCGTACAGAAGACGTGGACTTCGTCGTGATGAAGAAGCCACACCACACATACGACATTCTCTTCGGGAGAGACGGGATGGCAAGATTCAACGGCGTGGTATCTTCAGTCCACGGTATGATGGGATGGCCAACTGCTGAGGGTGTAGCGATGATCACCGGTATCTCCCAGGTATGCATCGCATCTGTCTCATCTGAACCCAAACCAAAGACGGCTAAACCAACCATCACCAAACCAGAAAAATGGGTCCTCAATGGCAAATACCCTGACCAGGCTGTTACCATTGGCCCAACAATCACTGATCCTACGCGCACCTTACTCAAACGCTTACTACAGAGAAACGCTGACATCTTCGCGTGGACACCAGCTGACATGACTGGTGTACCTCGAAGTAAAGCAGAGCATAAGCTCAAGTGTGACCCGGCTTTTACGCCAGTCATACAAAAGCGCAGAGTGATGGGGGCGGAGCAGGCTAACGCGTGTAGAACCCAAGTCAAGGAACTCCTTGACGCGGGCATCGTACGCGTTAGTAGATATCAAACATGGGTTGCAAATCCCGTTATGGTACCGAAGGCTAACAAACAATGGCGCATGTGCATAGATTTCAAAGATTTAAACAAAGCATGCCCCAAAGATTATTACCCGTTACCCGAAATTGACCTCAAGGTGGATTCATTAGCACCGTTTCGCCTTAAATGCTTCCTTGACGCATATAAGGGGTACCATCAAATCCACATGGCTGTAGATGATCAGGACAAAACCACATTTCGGACGCCCGATGGCACATTTTGTTATCAAATGATGCCATTCGGACTTAAGAATGCAGGGTCCATATACCAACGCCTGATGGACAAAGAGTTTCATGCCCAGATTGGGAGAAACTTGGAAGTTTACATGGATGATTTGGTCATCAAAAGCCCTGAGCCAGAAGCGATGTTGAAAGACATTGAAAAAACTTTCAACACGCTCAGAAAGATAAACATGAAGCTCAACCCGAGAAAGTGTTCCTTTGGGATGGAAGAAGGGAAGTTCTTGGGAGTCATTGTTACTAAAGATGGCTTCAGAGCGAACCCTGAAAAGGTCGAAGCCATTATCAAAATGGAATCACCTACTACCATCAAGCAAGCCCAGATACTGAATGGACGCCTAGTCGCACTTAACCGCTTTTTGTCAAACCATGCGAATAGGTCGTTCCCATTCGTGTCAACATTGAGAAACTGTTTAAAGAAAACGCACTTCCGCTGGACACCAGAAGCGGAAGCAGCTTTTCAGGAAATTCGGTCACGCTTGATCGAACTCCCAACGCTCACAGCACCAGAAGCGGGGGAGGAATTAATCATATATCTTTCTGCCACAGAGAGAGCATCCGGGGCAGTCCTGCTAGTAGAGCGGAAAGGTATACAGATGCCTATTTACTATGTTAGCCGTGTCCTAACAAACGTAGAAACCCGGTACTCCACCCTGGAAAAACTAGTCTTAGCACTTGTACAGGCTTCACGCAGGCTAAGACGATATTTCAAGGTCACCCAATCACCATCCTCACCAACTTCAAACTTGCAAACGTTCTAGGCAAACCCGAGTTATCGGGACGTCTAGCCAAATGGGCAATTGAGTTGGGGGAATATGCGATAAAGTATAAGCCAAGACCAGCCATGAAAGGCCAGGTCCTGGCCGACTTTATTGTAGAAGTTCCCGCTTCGCGGGAGAAAGAGTGCCAGGAGGAGGCTCAACCCTCCCCAGCACAGGACATCAATGATGTCTGGCGACTCTACACTGATGGAGCAGCCAGCAACGAGGGTTCAGGCGCAGGGTTGAAACTAACCAACCCAACAGGCCAAGAATACACTTACGCTATTCGACTGGATTTTCCAAGTACGAATAACGAAGCCGAGTATGAAGCACTCTTGGCCGGGCTGAGAATTGCGCGTAAAATGGGAGTGAAAAACTTGGAAGCCCACGTGGATTCCATGTTAGTAGCCAACCAAATAAACGGAACGTACACGGCCGTGAACAACACAATGGCCCTGTACCTCGCACAAGCAAAAACCCTTATGCGCGATTTTAATGATTGTAAAGTCATACACGTCAAGCGTAGCGAAAACAAATCTGCGGATGCGTTAAGCAAGCTTGCATCATTAGCCTTCACCCATTTGGGAAAGGACATCCGCATTGAACTCCTTGAAGCACCATCAGTCCCGCACAAGGAAATTTGTGTAATCCAAACAGGCACAGAAACATGGATGACACCGATAATAAATTACCTTGCAGCGGGTATATTACCAGAGTCAAAAACACAGGCAAGAAAAATACGTTGTAAAGCATTAAACTATCAACTGATCGATGACATCCTTTACAGACGTAACTTTCTTGGCCCACTCTTAAGATGCGTGGACAACCAAGATGCTGACTACCTCCTAAGGGAAATACACGAAGGCATCTGTGGAGTACACGCAGGTCCACGCGCTGTTGTAGCTAAGCTAAAAAACGCGGGATACTTTTGGCCGGGGATGCATACGGATGCGCTGGCATACATCAGAAAGTGTAGGTCCTGCCAGCTCTACGCACCCAACACGCATCGCCCGAAGAATGAACTTGTTCCAGTCACCTCTTCATGGCCATTTCAGAAGTGGGCCATCGATGTGACAGGCCCATTTCCTACAGCAGCAGGAAACATTCAGTTCCTAGTGGTAGCCATCGACTACTTCACCAAGTGGATAGAAGCAAAACCCTTAGCCCAAACAACCGCAAAACATATTAAAAAATTTATTTGGGAATTTATCATTTGTCATTTTGGACTTCCAAAGACTTTGGTAAGTGATAACGGCACCAACTTTGCTGACAAGAAGCTACAAAAGTGGCTAGAAGAACTTCAAATCACCCACACCTTTACCTCAGTGGCGCACCCGCAAGGTAATGGTGAGGTGGAAAGAGCAAATAAAAGCATCGTCGAAGGCATAAAGAAAAGACTCCTGGAACACAGGTCCGGCTGGGTAGACGAAGTGCCACACGTCCTTTGGGCAAACAGAACGCTGAAAAAGGCCAGTACGGGAGAAACCCCGTTCAGCCTCACTTATGGCACTGAAGCCATGGTCCCAGTCGAAATTGGTTTGCCCTCACCAAGAGTCTTGATTCAGCCAGAAGACAATGATGCGGAAAGACGGTTAGACCTTATGCTAACCGAGGAACGCAGAGACTTGGCCGCAGCGCGTGAAGAGAACTACAAGCGTCAAATGCAAAAGTACTACAACACGCGGGTAAAACTCTGCAACTTCAATGTAGGAGACTACATATTGCGTAACAACGAGGCTTCAAACCAAGAGCGCCCAGGAAAACTGGCACCGGTCTGGGAAGGACCGTACATTATCAAAGAAGTTTTGGGAAAAGGCGCATACCGGCTCGAAAGGCTCGATGGCACTCCTATCCCAAGAACATGGAACGGAGCTCAATTACGCAAATGTTACATGTAGATCAATTCCAAACTTGTAAAGAAAAGGCCTAGAGCCACTTCTAATGGAAATGATTCTCCTTTCACATTGTGTTGATAGCCTTACCTTTATACTTACGAACTTCCCACGCTGATATGCCGGTATTCACCGCATAAATATGGGAAGAAGTAACTCGTTGCGTGTGGAAGGCGGCAAAACCCGCATAAACACATAAAACGGTAAAAATTTCTAAGGAAAACCTTCACGCAGGTCAGCTATAGGTGAAGTTTGGTCATCCCAATAAATGAAAGTGACGGTCCTAACCGCACAATCATGATAGAGGAAACTAAACATTAACCTATTTGCAACCGCGCGTCGAAAGGTTAACTTATTTAAAACACTTAGAAAATTTCAAAGGAAAAGATGAGGAAAACTTCCACGCGGGCCAGATATAGTTAAAGTTTAGCCATCCTACTAAGTGAAAGTGACGGTCTTATCCGCACAATCACGAAAGAGGAAGCAAAACTTTAACTTATCTGCCTCGTTGAAATGTTAACTTATCTAACTACTCAAGAAATTGTTAAAACAAAATATGCGCGAAATAAAGAAGGCAAGGCATTAACAAATAATCTTTATTCAATCAACATTCAAACATTACAAGAATTGCTGGGTACATACCCGCACACAAGATTAGAAGTCTACATACAAAAATCTACTCTAATGGTGGAAAGGGATCTAAAGTATCAAGCTTCAGGACCACTCCCACTTGGACCCGCGCCATCAGTAGAATGTGGCGGTTCAAGGAAAGCTTTGAGGATAGCTAGCCCATCATCAGCAGCAGCAATCTCGTTTACCTTCTCCACCACCGGATGCGGGAAGGCGGCATACTGATTCACTACTTGGTCATACGCAGCTTCAGTATCTACATTGAAAAGAGGGAAGTTGGAGGGCGGAATGCCTTGTTCAACAAACCCTAGACCAAGCAGGAAGCCGGCCTTTTCCTCATCCTCATGAGAAGCGTTGAGGGCTGCGCTCATTGCATCGTCATATGATGTGTTCGTAAACACCCGATGCACAACCTAAAAACAGAAGTATATCAAACTCGTGTAAGGAAAAGCGTAAAGAAATTGTGCAACTGTGCATACTTGCGACAACGCTTCTCGAAGAAGCCATTCCTTGGAAACCAGAGCCTCCTGGAGGGCAGCTTGAGCTTCATTACGGGTGCGTTCGGCTTCGTTCTTTGTAAGGTTGGCAAGCAACACATCTTTGGCTGCAGCCTCTTCGACGCCCTTTAGCTTACGCTCAGTGTGGTCAAGCACCCCCCTCTGGTCCAAGATCTCTTGGAGCTTCTTGGCATCTTCCATGGCCAAGGCATCATGAGCCTGCTGGAGCCTCTCTAACTTGGCTTTAAGTTCCTCATTCTCGATGCGTAGAGGCTCAGCAGCAGCTTCAGCCTTGGTGGCCCTCTCGGTTGCGTTCCGTGCAATTTCCTTAGCCAACCGAAGCTGTTCATTAACAGCTTGGGCGGCCTTGGAACGGGCCTCGAGACGGGCCTGAACTTCAACCTCAAGGGCCTTGAAAGCCTTCTCCTTCTCCGCAGCTACAGCGGAGAGCCTCCTGTTCTCCTCTCGGACAGCCCGCGCCTGAGCTACTTCTTGGACCCGAGCTGCCTTTAACTTGTCGTTTTCACGACAAAGCAGCTCGACGCGCGGCTGCATCCGAGCTAGGAGAATCCGGAGCTCATTAGTCAACCTACCCTCCTGGTAGCTTGACATTGCTTCCCCTAGCGCACCAGCGGGGGCGGCATGGCGCGCCCATTCGACGCAGTCTACAGGCGTCCGAAGGGTGGTTCCCCGACGGATGTTCCACCGCGGAACAAACACCTCATTCGAATCCGACACTGCAAAAACAAAAGGCAGTTAGGAAAAGATGATATAAAAAAAAAGATGCCAAATTCACCCTACGCACCTGTAGGGTCGACAACAGGCCGGTAGCCGCCGAACCCATCACCTGAACCTAACGGATGTCCATCTAAGAGGTCAGGCAGATGGGAAGGAGGGAAAGATTGACTTGAAGACCTAAACATACCTGCTGAACCGGCCGGGGGCGAGGTAGTTGCCGGCGTGGGAGGCATGGTCGAAGCCGCTGCGGTAGAAACCAACGGAGGTGAACTCACCAGAGGTGAACTCACTTCCGTGGCCGCGGCTGCGGAAGAATCCACAGAAACACTCACCGCCGGCTCAGTGAAGGAATCAGTGAATATAGCATTGACAGCCGGCGGAGACGTTGTCACAGTTGGAACAGTTGGCTCAACCGGGTGAGCAACTGAACCAACTGAAGCAGGCGCAGTCGCCTGGGTCATCGCCTCAGGTAGGTTGACCAAGCCTACCGTCATGGGTCCGGAGGTGCTCCTCCCCGCTCCACCTTGGAATGCGGTAGCATCCACGCCTGCACAAAAGATATATAAGTATAATGGCGGAAAGATATGAAAAAAGCAAAGGAAGATTATACATACGGGTCCTTTTGAGCTTGAAAGTGCGAACGGGCGGGGACGAACCCGATGGAGCCGGCCTCTTCATACCGGTCACCGTCGTCGTCTTGGGCTGCTCGGAGGTGACAGTCGTCTCAGCCTCCGGAGCAGTGGTCTCAACACCACCTGGGTTTCCCGCCGCCTCATCGCTCTCGGTCTCCGAGTTTGACCGGTTCTCCTAATCGGCGGTGCAGGCAACCTTCGCCTTGCCCTTTCCGCCAGCAGCCTTCTTCTTCCGCGTCAAGAAAGGACCTTCTGCGGATTCCTCATCAGAAGATGACAGAATTAGAGGAATTCCAGCAGGGGTTTCAGCATTGAGAGGGCGGGGGTTAAATAACTCCTTACCTGGCCGCGTGGCGCTCAGAATCGGGTGGCCCGGTGGGTAGACCTCCACAAACCGATCCCTCGTTTGCTCCAAGATGGGCAACTCGTTCTCATCAAGAGCACGGGTACCCATCCGAGCGGGACCATCAGCATCCCGCGGATACAGAAGCGATTGCAAATTGTTTCCCTCTGAACAAAAGAAAAAACAGTTTAGCGGAAAAACCCTAAATCAGCAAAAAGATGCGAAGCATACTGTAAGGGATAGAATTCAAACCGTATTCAAGGACGATGGGAATCTGCGGCGCCTCCGCCCCAGCATTCTTCCACACCCGGCTCATCCCGAGCATCACCATCCCTGACTCCGCAAAACGGTAAACCGGAGTCTGGATTCGGGAGATCTGGGCGAACCATTCCGCCTCCTAATAGTTGGGGGCGTGAAGGGCGGGGAGTGCTCTCCCATTCTTAAACGTCATCGCAAGGGGGACGACGCGAGCGGAGATATAGAAAAACTCCCGCTTCCACGACCGAAGACTGCGCTCGGTAGCGCAGATCTTCAAACCCTTGATCCGATTGACCAAGGTGTACCACCCCTGGACGCACCTCCAGGAGTAGAAGGTCATCAACCGATCAACGTGGGGCTCCACACCCAGAATGAGGCACACCCACTCAAAGTGGCGGATCTTGGCGATCGCCATCGGGTGTACCTCCGTCAGGTGCACACCGTGCCTCTCCAAGACACGGTATACAAACTTCGTCAATGGGAACCTGAGATTCCCATAAATGAAGAATGCAGCATACACCCCTATTTTGCCCTTGGGGGCATCGTACACCGTCTGATGAGGTGCAGGAAACTCAGGCTCGAAAGACTCGAGCATGAACTTCCTGACGACGTACTGATAGAGGTCGACCGGAAGAGCACAATGGCACTCGCCAGCAGTACTCTTGTCATTCTTGTCCGACGTGGACGACGGATTCTGGGCATACACGTCAGACTCCTCGGCGGTAGCCTCAAGATCATGAACAGAAGACATGTTTTGGATGTAAAGAACGATTTCTGGAGAATGCTCGACAGAAAAGTTAAGAGTATTCGCCGGAAATCGTTTAGAAGAAGAAGAAAGGTGAAACTGTGTATTGAGATGCAACTTCTCCACCCTTTATATACTCATCGCAATAAATGCGATGAATTTAATGCAGAAGAGAGGGGAAAACGCTGGTGCAATGAAACTATGACACGTGGAAAAAGCAAGCTGGCAACAGCTGTTGACAGGACGCGTGCCGTAAACTTCGCGGCCACGCGCCCGAAAACTCGCGCCCATGCGCCTGAAAAGGCGTCTGGAATGACCATATACTGTCACGTCGTCATAACTCCCTGCACGTCCTGACACTGTCAGAAGAAACCGTCGGAAAACGTTTCAACAGTTTGGACTGTTCTTATCTTTTCACCAACTCTTCGAATTTCAAGGATTCAAAAAGATTCAAAAGTAAGCGGGAATATACCCCTTACCTTGGCAACCAAGTAACTATAAGACAGGTGCGAGTACAGTGTTAAGGCAAAACCCTTCACATACTTAGCACCTGCAGGGAATTGAAGCCAAGAATACCTCGGCAACCAAGTAACCATAAGACGGGTGCGGGTACAGTGTCAAGGCAAAACCCTTCACATACTTAGCACCCGCAGGGAATTGAAGCCAGGAATACGTTGGAAGTAAAGTAACTATAAGACGAGTGCTGGTACAGTGTCAAGGCGAAACCCTTCACATACCTAGCACTCCGCAGGGAATTGAAACCAAGAAGGATCTTCTGGGCCATGCTTGCGGAAACGGGATTAACATCCCCGCATAGCGGGAACGTCGAGAACTAGATTGTTTGAAGCTCCAAGATGGAATTGGTTGTTTAAACATAAATGATCACTATGTTCAAAACTACCAAAACCTCATGGAGAATCTACACAAGTGGAACTCAACGCTCCTGACTTGCGAGGAGGTTACACACCTACCCGCATCATACCCAAAGATCAAGCAGAAAAGTCGGGAATTTCTGCGTGACATTAGGACTTCCGCGGGAAGAATCCCCATGGAAAACCTTAAAAATAAACCCTTTTCAAAACCCCTTGCTTAAAGTCCAAAAGTTCACCGCACTTATTTAACAATTCATGAGAAGAACATTGGACTGGGGGGGACTTGAAGAGGTAGGTCCCAGCAGGGCCCAGTTGGATCCGCAAGACACCCTCAACAGGGACGTCTGCGCAAACGCTAAACTTGCAACTCACCTTGAAGAGACGTTTGCGCAGAAACCAACTGGATCTGCAGGACCCACCATGCTCAGAGACGTGACGTCCTTAAGCGCAGTACGCAAGCTATTCCCGCAGGGAAAGCCTCCCAATGGTGTACCCCGCCTGTCCCCGCAGCTGCGGATACAAGCCATCAGGGAAGGCTACCCGCACTAATAGCAAGGCTACACGCACAAGGCACTAACTCAATAATTCAGTGTCACCTGAAGGAATGAGCAAGGCGAGAATACTTCCGCCCAAATGAGCCAGTCTGTATGCTTCTGGAAGATCTTTTGTACTATACCTGCCAAGGTATGGACAAAATAGACAAGATCTGACCAAAGCAGACCATGAACCAATCACAGGGTGACAGCTCACCGACAAACAGTACGAGGAACATGCTCTAGTACTGTTTGTCACTATTAGCCGCTGCCTACTCACCAACCCTGGTCGTGGCACGCACATAGCCTGCAGTTGGTGGAAAAGGAATAGTACACAGCCGGCCTGGTCACTGTTAGCCGCTGCCTACCCACCAACCAGCATGGCACGTGCATAGCCCATATTTGGTAGAACAGGAATATTCTACAGCTGGCTGTACCTGCTTGGAAACCTACCTTCGGCTATAAATACTCCAACACCTTGGAACGGTAGAGGGATCGGGTAATTTACCTTCACTAGCTATTTCTCTCAATATACACTTATATTCAGAGCAATCTAGTCTGATTCTCACGCCGGAAGGTGGTCACAAGGAGGAACCCCCCCTTCTCAGTGACGAGCTCACGGTGTCTGTCTTGTAGGTCATCTGAAGAACATCCTTCTTTGCCGGACCTAACCCTCGTAGGAAACATCTATTTAACCCCCAAGTTATCCGTAATCTGCTCGGGGTAGATTAGTGTTTCTTCATATTATTAAACATAAAATATATATAAAACGAAATTCAAAAGGTGGGCGGGCCCCACACTATTGGAAGCATGTGATCCAGAACCAGATGCTTGATGGCCGCACATCATCGTCAATCATGGTCCCTCATCTTCTTGTTTCCGCGTCTCTATCTGCACACACACAATGTTTTTTCAAAAGCAAGTGCATTCAGATGCATCATCATCACCATCATGTGCATTTCATTCTTATCAACTTAATTTGTGTACATTGTATAAGGACATCAATGGGGTGCAGCCATTTGCCCATTTCTAGTATCGCATGTGGATACCATTCAACTTATCTTCCTCCACCAATCAATTCATATACACGTTTCTTGTACGTTCAATATGTGAAATAAAATAATTGGTTTTTTGAGGTATTTAAAGGTAAATATTTTTTATATTTTAGATCAACTTTGATCATATTTTTGTTTGACACAAGTTTCCTATATTTGTGACCAGAGGGTTGGTATAGAAATTATAATACGAAAACTCATGTTTTCCTTCAAAGAAAATACATACATGTTTCTTTAAAAATGCTTGGAACTGAAACCTTTTACATGCAACATAAAAATCCAAGTTTTCATCTATAGATATGTTGTTTTCCTCTATCAACGTACCTTAACGTTTACAATATTCTTCTCAATCAAAAATAGTTTGGATGGTGCAATTAGCATTCTTATTTAAGACCTCACTATGGTACTCATTAGCGTTTTCATTTCGAAGGCTGATCGAATAGTTGGTGCCTCGATGCACCACCTTGATTAATACTTGATCCACTCTTAGTTCCATCAATGTATATCATTTTGACTTGTTATATATAACATCTTAAACCAAAAAAAAAAAAAAAATTGTATATCGCAAATGTGATTTGAAACTACGTAATGAATAGAATGGATTTATCATGACTTTAAAGATCTGCCGATATTTGGTAGAGTTTTATGGTTATAACTTAAAATTGTTAAGGTTTATAATAAGAGTTGATATAGTTTAAACGGTCTACGTTTTGTATTTTTACAAAACTAAAGATTCGTAATAGACTTGATTGATATTTCCTTAAAATATTCAACACAAAATATTATAAAAAGTAAATATGCCCAAACACAAAGCGAGATTCACAATTCATAGTCGGGTATAAATCGTGTATATAGTTTTTTTTATATAGTTTTTAATCTGTTTATTGTACGAACAATAGTACTACTGCATACGCGCTTTATATGTGCAGGTCAATGATCGTTAATGATACTTATTTTGGATTTGTATGAGCATGGGATTAAGTCTCGGGATGATCGGCATGAAACGAAGAAAAATAGCTGAAGAAGATTAATTTTCTGTCACCGTTACTCTTCGCGTGACACGAAGAATGGAAGACTAGTCCTTCACGCCACGCGAAGGACTTAGAACCCACATCTCAACTGTTTTGTCCTTCGCGCCACACGAAGAATGTGAGTAAAAGACTTCGCAACAAGCGAAAGCCTTTTAAATCGTGAAAAAAATTAAGTTGATTAATATAATCAGTTTTACGAACCCTAATCAGATATCACTTATTCCAGCCGTTCCCAGGAAACCGCAGACAATTTCCAGAGCTTCCAATCACCAAGATATCATTCCTCATGGCCTTCTACATCAAAATTGAAGATTCAACGAAGACAATGGGCGGTATACTGATTTTAATGCTTTAGAATCTGAAAACTGCTTCTACTTCAAAAGAACAAAACTGCTCCTAAATTATCCTTTTTCTACAGATGTTTATCTTGATGGCTAAAGAGTTAGTGCCTGGTGGATAATGCTTACTCTTAGAGGATGACCACACGTAGACGTTTAAGTCTACAGTATGTTTGTTTTTCATAAAACCATCAATTAAAAAAGGTTCGCGTGCCCTTTTCCTGACACAGACTTGGACGGATCTTCTAACTCTTCTTCCCATCCGATATCATATTATTTTCATCATACTCTTTTCCTCAAAACTTCTATCAAACCCTAGAACTCCATCGTCACCCCCTGGCACCCTGCCGCTGCCATACACCTCTGTTGGCCACCCCCACGTCACCGCTGCCGCCAGACACCCCTACGCCACCGTCGCCTTCCAGGTAATTGATTTATTAGTTATTATTAGTTTTTAGAAATTGATTTGTTGAATTCATTATATTCTTTTGAAATTGAATTGTAGAAATTGATTTATTGAATTCTTATTGGTTTTTAAAAATTGATTTGCTAAATTATTATTAGTTTTATGTAAAAATTGATTTGCAAATATTGATGGGAGTGAAACAGTTAAACCAGAACCCAATAGGAAAACCCAAACCCGATATAATTGGGACGGACAATACCCGACCCATTAGGGTTTGGGATTAGTTTTGAAATATTTTGTGGGTTTGAGACGAATTTAGGATTTGTAATATACTCGATTACCTGACACAATACATAATAACTTAGACCCATTTACTTGATTATATGCCCGACACAACTTTTTTATACATACACATTATAATATACAAGTATATTCTAATTACTAAATATAATATCAAATCAATTATTCTATTTCCTTCGTTAATATTTAGTCTGCTCTTTAAAAATTAATCAATTATTAAAACTATATCACTTTCCATTTCCTTTAAGACTACGAGTTAAAAAGTTTACAATTAAAATACACATTAATCCCGCCTTGCCGCCCAGTCACGTAATCGATAGTTATGGAACATTCGTTACTTTTCAAACCCGAAAACCCGAACCACTTTTCAAACCACATTAATCCCGCCTAGCCGCCCTAGGGTTTCAATGTAGAAGACGAACTGAAAGTTTATATAAAATTAACAGTTTTCATTTTTCATCTGAGTATCACTTCTAGTCCACTGGTTAAGCCTTGGGTATGATAAGCGTGAGACCTGGGTTCTAAACCCGGGTCAGACTTTTTAATAAACATTAATTTCTTTTCTTTTACTTCTATTATTGTATTTAACTATGCAAATCCAAGCTTTAAACGAATATAGGGCTTATCTCAACTGGTTAACACCTGTTATAATAACACTCAGACCCGGGTCAATACTTAATTTTTTGTTGTTATTTCTCTTAATATAACTTATTATTAAATCATTATAAATCATTTTAAAACCATAATTAACTTATAAAAATCAGTTTAAATTAAATAAAAATTATATAAATTAGGTATAAATAATATCTCACTATTTTCGCTTAAAACCTGAACCTCCGCTCTCGTAACACATTAATTAAAAATAGTTAATAATCTTTTTCGTAACGTTTATAACATTAAAACTCATTTTATAACCCGTCAAATAAAATTCTAAACTTGTAATTATTAATTCCAGAATCCCGAACAAGTTAACTTTGTTTCTTCGTCAATAACTAATATGGTTATATTATTAATCACGTTTCCGTTAGAACATAAATATTAATATAATAATCAAAATCTATAAATCTAGTAAAATAATTCCTAAACTTCCAATATAAGCTTATACACTATTTAATCTCGTTAGATTGTCGTTTGAGTCTCGTATTTATTTATCATAGTTAGTGTGATTTGCTCTTTTGGACTTTTGTGACGCTTCCGGTTCCTTTGCCATACTCAAACTTTTTGACGATTTCGGAATTCCTTCACATCAATCAGGTGAGTTTTCATAACCCCTTTTTACTTTTACACGTTTTGGGGTGTAGTACGTCCAAACTTGATTTTCTTGTGTCAAACTAACATTCACATGCGTGTCTTGTATGTATTTGTTTTGTATCATATTGCTTGTAAACTGTGTGATTATGTGCTAGTTGTTTACTGTTTTTGTTGATGGATACACATACTCTGCACCGACCATTTGTTAATGGCGGTATCATACACATATTCATAGCGGGAGGGTCCGACGGGGCTTACCTGCGCCGTCCATTTTTAAATGGTGGTATCGTTATTCTATACTCCAAGTAGCGCGGCGAACGGGGGTTCCTTAGTAGATTTAACTTTTGTCAAGCGAACGGGAATATCATGTATTTACTTTTCTTTGCTTTATGATTTAGGCAATACATCTTGACTTGTGATTTTACACTTTTCGTATTATATATATGCAAAAACTATATGAATTCTCACCAACATTATTGTTGGCAAAATATATTATTTTCAACGTGCTGTAAATTGAAGTTTAAGGATCGAAGAATAGAATAGTTGGACCATTAGGTTACAAGAGATGAAAATTCAAAGTTTATTGTATTAATATTTGATTGTGTATTTGTGATGTATTGAAATGAATTAAATATAATTATTTTCTCTTTAATAGCGTTATGAGCTTATGAGTGATCTGTATGTCACACCCGGGCATATTCCGCTTTAGTCGGGGTGTTTCAGATTGGTATCAGAGCCGTAACTATAAGATAGGTTGTTAGACGTATCGATCTAGTATAGTTATAGTTATTTAGGGCCCAAAGTACATGTATACTCTATGTGCTATTTGCCCGCACTTATATTACAAGTTCATTCATTTTCTCTAAATCATATTTATAATATTTCATAACGTCGCCTACATACATATTCACACACAAACTCCAAGGCTTAGGCCTAAAACAAAGATTTAGAAAACTTTCAAATCGATTTTTTTTACTTGGTGGTTTTTCAATATTTCTTCCTTATAAATCGTATCTTCATGTTTTCAAACGTGATCATGTCCTCTTTGTGATAAGGATAAGGTTACACTCCTTAGGATGTCATACAATTCATGGTGATTCATGCGATGTATGACTCCGACTCTCAGTGTTTTACAATGTGTTTTAATCGAAAGTCTGTCAAGTCGTGGTGATACACGAATACCCAGCTTTTGGTTCGATTTAATTTCGAATTTTTATTTTTGTACTGGAACATAAGGGTCCATGGTGGTTCATGAAAACCCTAAAGTCCCTCACAACACTTATTATTATTATGGATTTCATATTTTACCAAAGGCTTCTTTATATGGCATACACTATTCCGAGTCTCACGATTTCTGTTATCCTTGTTCACATCATGGCTTCCCGTCACCTCCAACGTCGTTCGTCTAGCCGCAAGATAACCTCCCAGATCAGTAAGCACCTAAGAGCGGTTCTCCCTAATATCATGACCTAGATGCACCAGAATATCATGGCTAACATTAACCCTCCTCCTCCCCTGCCTTCAGTTTCCGTTGTGACCTATAAGAACTTTACTGATGCCAACCCTACCAATTTTGACGTAACTCAAGGTGCCACTGCTCTACTTCAGTGGTACGAAAATATGGAGAGCATGTTTTTCCAAATTGAGTGTCCTGATGATAAGCGAACCCGATTCGCTATAGGTGTTTTTGAGAAAGGTGCTCTTATATGGTGGGTCAAGGAAAAGTCGACCCGCGATGCTAAAGTTGCCATGGCCTTGCCATGGAACGAATTGAAGGATCTCACGACCCGATAGTTTTGCCCTCCAAACGAACTCATGAACTTGGAAGCAGAATTCTGGAACCTCAAGCAGGAAGGTGGAGAGCACATTGCTTACACCACCCCGTTTTAATGAACTTAGCGTGTTGGTGCCACACCTTGTTACCCCTACTTCACGTGCCATCGACAAGTACATCAGAGGATTACCGAGAGAAATCCAAGATAGTGTCCTCAGCAGTTCTCCTAAAGAACTCGGTGACGCCATTAACCTTGCTGCAACCCTTACTGATAACCATGTCAAAGCCGGGACTTTGACAATGAAGGGTTCGAAGAAAAACACCGAGAAATCACCATCCGAACCAAAAGACACTAAGCCTGAGTCATCCAAACCCGCCTACACCAACTACAACAATAAACGCAAAAACTATGCCATAACCAACACAAACTCAACCCAAACCCAACCTAACAAAAAGCCTTACACGGGAACACACCCTTTGTGTAACACATGTAAATTCCACCATCCCACTGTCACTCAATGCTGAAGATGTTCCAACTGTGATCGTTTTGGCCACCACACCAACACATGTCGAGCACCAATTCATATCCAACACCAACCCTTCATCCCACAACCCGTCATCCAACCACTCCAACAATCATATGCCCAACGACCTGCCTCCACTCTCCTAACCCATCCAAGCTAGTCAAACCCAATTAAACCAAACCGATCAAACCTAAGTAGGTCAAACCAGCCAAGGTACGCAAGGACACATATACATCAACGCCAATGATTTTCAGCTAAGAAATCATGGCACCGGTCCACACTAACCCTTTTACCCAAGGACACACCTACCCTCGAGAAGACAAACGCTGTGGACAACATTCTTTTTCTTTTTGCATTTGTAATTTTGTCTTTGTTCTTTCCATTTGAATAATGTCTCCATGTACTCTAAATTTTCAATGATATTGGTAAGTTTATGTTTGCATTTGATTGATCTGATTTACTATTCTCACTAAGAATGACACACATTCATACGTTATCTACATAATAAGATTTAGTTAACTCTCGAAGTGATTCAATCTAACGGTCTATGACTGGTCAACCCCAAACGTAAGTGTTAGTTGGAACCGGGACCATGTTCATGGTTATGTTCATGGTTATCTAATAGAAACCGTAATCACACTTTTGGTTTCCTATGACCGGTTTCACTTTCAAGTCGCCCATATGTATTTAGCTAAAGACATAGCCATCTAATAGGAGCCTCATGTACTTGTTTAATTTTAATGATTTGATATTATATTTGCGATTTACCTATATCTCAATGTGGACGTCTCAAACATAAACCCTTCCACGAGATTAATATTGCTAACATCCTTGCATCGTTATTTTACTTCCCCTCATTCTTTGATAGTTTCTTGTGGTTATAATTTGTTTTCGCGAATTTTAGTCTTTCATAACACTGATGTTTCATGTATTTAACTTATGATGAATATTTCTCATTTACCATAATATCCTTAATAACAAGGGTTTTCTTTTGACTTTAATAAATACTCTGTTAATTTAATTCATCTTTCAACCTTCTGTTTGGATATTCTTTAGTTCTAGAATTTTGTTATTTAAATGTATTCAATTATTTCGTTGGTTATTGTTAACCCTAACGTTACATAATATATCTTGATATATTACCTCAAGTACTTGTTTATATATTTTTGTTATTTTTAATCCTGATAGTTTATTGTTTTTTTCAAAAGTCTTCATATAAGAATTTATTTTATCTTGAAACCCACACAATGGGACGAATTATGTGGACCATCCAACGATAAAGGTAATTATGGGTCGATATGTAATTATCCAAGTTCTCGCATGGAAGACATAATAAGTACGCTGTGTGCAATAACTTGAAACCTGGAGTGATTTTGAAAGACGGGACAAATGCAGTATGATAAGGTCATGGTGGATATGCCGCTGCAGGTACATCCTATATATAAGTGTCCTTATAATATTTTCCATTTGTGGCGTCTTTCGGTTCATTCAAATATCGATGTTATTGTTTTTATTTAATTATGTATAAAAATTATTGTTAAAACTTTTTAACAAATCCTTGTAGAGTGGGTTTCCTTTTAAAATTTTATTTTTATTTTAATTTCGAGACGAAATTACTAAAAGTTGTGAATCCTGTAACATTCGTTACTTTTCAAACCTGAAAACCCGAACCACTTTTAATTTTTCGGTTTTGTTTATATATATATATATATATATATATATATATATATATATATATATATATATATATATCTCAAGTTTCATTGCGTGTATTTCTTGCGTTGTTTTTATTTGCACTTGGATTTGTATTCGCGTTTGTTAAATCAACCCATTTCGTCGTTTCATTTTATTTCGTGTTTAACGATTATTATTAATATAATATTTACGAGGATTCATGTTTATCAATCGTTCGTTTTTCTATTCGGTTGTTCAATTAACAGAACTCCGGGTTTTTTACGTTTAATTAATTCGCGAACTTTAACGAGGTTGAATACGTAAATATCCAAATATTATAACCTTATTACATTATTTATAATATCATTAAAGTTCAAGGTTTAAAATAAAAATGCATTATTATTCTTTTTGTTTTTAAGAAACTTTAAAGTTGAGGGGCCGACGTTGTAATTTACCCAAAGTAATAATAATGTTACAAAAACAACCCAACCTTCCCTTCTCGTACCCCGTTTTCACGTCATCAACTCCGGCCGCCGTAAAGGCGCCGGAGAACATAGAAATCTCACTTTTTAATATTGTTTGACTCATAAAATCATCCTAACTTAATTTGGCATCGATATTAAACGTATTATGACTAGTTAATTGAGTTTTTACGACCATAACCGTCCATTAAACCCGTTAAACTCGCCAGATTTTCGGCCAAGCTAATTAACACGAATTAATGAATTTATGTTGCAAATGATAGTATAAATAGGACTAGAACCTCAAGCTAAACTCACTCATCACCTCTAATGGCATTATTATACACTCTGTAACATCGAATTTCGCCTCTTAAGTTTCGGATTCTGGCCACCCCGTCGTCATCCCTCTTTCCGGCACCCATAGAGGTAAGTATTATATGTTTTTGAATCATTTTCTTCTGCTCATCATAAACCCTAAACTAATTTAAACGAACCTGGAATAAATTCCACTAATTGAAACCCTAGGGTTTCAATAGAAGACGAACTGAAGGTTTATATAAAATTAACAGTTTTCATTTTTCATCTGAGTATCATCTAGTCCACTAGTTAAGCCTTGGGTATGATAAGCGTGAGACCCGGGTTCGAAACCCGGGTCAAACTTTTTAATAAACATTAATTTTTTTTCTTTTACTTCTATTATTGTATTTAACTATGCAAATCCAAGCTTTAAACGAATATAGGGCTTATCTCAACTGGTTAACACCTGTTATAATAACACTCAGACCCGGGTCAATACTTAATTTTTTGTTGTTATTTCTCTTAATATAACTTATTATTAAATCATTATAAATCATTTTAAAACCATAATTAACTTATAAAAATCAGTTTAAATTAAATAAAAATTATATAAATTAGGTATAAATAATATCTCACTATTTTCGCTTAAAACCTGAACCTCCGCTCTCGTAACACATTAATTAAAAATAGTTAATAATATTTTTCGTAACGTTTATAACATTAAAACTCATTTTGTAACCCGTCAAATAAAATTCTAAACTTGTAATTATTAATTCCAGAATCCCGAACAAGTTAACTTTGTTTCTTCGTCAATAACTAATATGGTTATATTATTAATCACGTTTCCGTTAGAACATAAATATTAATATAATAATCAAAATCTATAAATCTAGTAAATTAATTCCTAAACTTCCAATATAAGCTTATACAATATTTAATCTCGTTAGATTGTCGTTTAAGTCTCGTATTTATTTATCATAGTTAGTGTGATTTGCTCTTTTGGACTGTTGTGACGCTTCCAGTTCCTTTACCAAACTCAATCTTTTTGACGATTTTGGAATTCCTTCACATCAATCAGGTGAGTTTTCATAACCCCCTTTTACTTTTACACGTTTTGGGGTGTAGTACGTCAAAACTTGATTTTCTTGTGTCAAACTAAAATTCACATGCGTGTCTTGTATGTATTTGTTTTGTATCATATTGCTTGTAAACTGTGTGATTATGTGCTAGTTGTTTACTGTTTTTGTTGGTGGATACACATACTCATAGTGGGAGGGTCCGACGGGACGTACATGCGCCGTCCATTTGTTAATGGCGGTATCATACACATACTCATAGCGGGAGGGTCCGACGGGGCGTACCTGCGCCGTCCATTTTTAAATGGCGGTATCGTTAATCTATACTCCAAGTAGCACGGTGAACGGGGGTTCCTTAGCAGATTTGACTTTTGTCAAGCGAACGGGAATATCATGTATTTACTTTTCTTTGCTTTATGATTTAGGGAATACATCTTGACTTGTGATTTTACACTTTTCGTATTATATATATGCAAAAACTATATGAATTCTCACCAACGTTATTGTTAACAAAATATATTGTTTTTAACGTGCTGCAGGTTGAAGTTTAAGGATCGAAAAATAGAATAGTTGGACCATTAGGTTACAAGAGACGAAAATTCAAAGTTTATGGTATTAATATTTGATTGTGTTTTATGATGTATTGAAACGAATTTAACATAATTATTGTCGCTTTAATAGCGTTATGAGCTTATGAGTGATCTGTACGTCACACCCGGGCGTATTCCGTTTTAGCCGGGGTGTTACAAGTTATATTTTGTCATAACCATATAGAAACCCGATGGGTTTTGAGCGCGTATACCCGACGGGCATTTTGTCAAAAACCGATGGGAATCCCCGATACCCGAACGCGTAATTACCGGGTAGTTAGCCAATAAATATTCGACGGTTTTAAGACGGGTTTAATAATCGGGTTTGGGTTTGGGAATACCTAAACCCGTCCCAAACCCGACTCATTGCCATCCGTATTTGTAGAAATTGATTTGTTGAATTCTTATTAGTTTTTAGAAATTGATTAGCAGTCTGCAAACGTTAAAAAGACAAACAGTCTTCTTCTTATAGACTGCAGAGGTTTGGTCCACCTCTTCTTACAAATGTCTACATGTGTGATCCGGATACTGCAAATATTTTACTTCTTAAAAAACGAACAGCACCCTACTCCCTTAGTTCTACTTCTACCATTGCGTATCGCTAAAGTGATTTGAAATTATGTGGTGAATTTTTGACCTGATCCAATATCGAAGATCTCACCCCCGACAGTTGGTAGAGTTTATAAAGGTTTATTAAGTGGATTTGGAAAAATTTGAAGAAAGAAGATTTGTAAAGGATTTGATTACTTTTTTCTTAAAATGATTACACACTAAATGTTGTAAAAAGTAAATACGTCCAAAAACATTGACATTTGGCCCAATGATAAGTTAGAAGTCTATAAATTAAACCATATATTTAATTTCATAATAACTAATACACCATAATAATAAAATAGTTTTATAACTTTAAGGGTTAATTTCATAATAAACTAATACACCATAATAATAAAATAGTTTTATAACTTTAAGGGGTGTTTGTTTTTTTCTAATAAGCTCTTCCTAGACTTTTTTGTCTGCATCGCGCAGATCAAACGCAGACATTTAGGTCTGCAGATGTTTATTTTTTGAAAGACATTTTATTAAAAAAGGTCTGCACATCCTCTTCTTCGCACAGACATGGATTAACTATTTCTCACATCTCCTGGGGTCTTCTAATCTTTTATTTCATTCAGTCCTAGAAACACACAGCTCCTTCTTCAACCCTAACCTTTTGTCAACCCCAGCCCCTCCACTTTCGATTCCGCCGGTCACCCCAAAGCTACACGCCGCCTCCATCGAACACTTAGTCCGGCCACCGCCGCTTGTTCGTCTCCCCAACATAGGTCCACCAGTCCCTCTTTGGACATCTTTCGTTGCTTTTGTCCTCTACCCAATATCCCTTGTTCTTGTGTATAAGATTCAATCATGGTTATAGTTGTGACTTGTATTTCTCAAATGGTTTGTTGTTAATTTCGTAGGCACGTATCTAATTTTTGTATATACTCTGGACAATGTTTTTGGGTTTTAAGGATAAATCTCGTGTATTAATGATTTAATTATAAAATACAATCTTAGTTTTGTCTCTCTAAAATGTTCTGCTTTATTTTCTTTGCAAATTATATAAAAACGAATTGCTGTTAACAATCCTCTTTTTATAATAACTTAGTGGATTATGTAAAAATTTGAACTAGAAAGAAAGATATTAAAATATTATTGATAGATTTAATGTTGAATCTTATTTTGACCTGTGTCATTGTAATAACCCTTTTTGATACATGTTGTTTATGTTTTGGTTTGATTTGTAGTTAAGAATGCACCACATTATAAAAGTTATTATTTTCTATCTTAGGATTAACTTATAAATCTTGTTGATAGATATAATGTTTTTGTTTAGATTTAGGTTGGGTTGCTGATTAATTTTAATTGAGCACTTGAAAATTGTTTATGTTTAGGTTTAGTTGTTGATTAAAAGAAATGGGAGAGAAACAAGATTGTCAAATAAGCATCTAAAATGCTTATTAGAGACTTCCACGAAAGAGGTAAACAAACGTTAAAAAACAAATAGTCTTATTTTTTACACGCTATGAATGTTTGGTCCATCTTGTCAAATAAGCATCTAAAATGCTTATTAGAGACTTCCATGAAAGAAAACGTCAATATTGCATGCCCATGGTGACATGTAGTTAATGGATATGGACATGCATTATATCATAAGTCTAAACGAACTTTATATAAAATATATTATAATTGTGCCTATCATAAATCCAAAATTGTAAATACGCTTACAGCTAAGCACCCTTAATTAGTCTATAATAATCTCATTAGGGTATTGTTCAAAATCTATTTTTCCGGTTTAAATCTTTAATTAGTTATTTGAAGGGAATCGTAAAGTTTTATATTTTCTTGAGACGAGTGGTTAAAAAACACTCTTCTTTTGATGTAAGTTGTTTGTTTTGTTTACGGCCTCTTGCCGAATTCAGCGTTTTTTTAATATAACCTCCGCCGTTTAAAAAAATTCGTGTAAATTTGCTTTAAAAACTATAAATGCATGCTAATTCAAAGATGCCAACACTTTTGTAGAATAACCAAATTCGTCTCATACTTAAAACAGAAAAATACACCATCTATCGTAGGAATATTTTTTGTTACTTTATATCATACTTAGCACTCTCTGGCTGCTCCTGTTCGTGTCAATGCGAACATATGACACCAATAGGGCGACGTCCATCCGCTCACTCCCCCAACTGCTGTGAAGTTCAGCAAATGATCGCTTGGATCAGTCATCCCATTGTATTTTTCCAAATTGCTAGGGATCTTGACGTTTGTTGGGAAAGGAGCGGTGGCTATCCGCGGAATGAACTTTGACTTTTCCGCGAATTCCGCGGGGCAGTATGGTTTGGTGAAGTCTTCTTCTGCATCGCTAAAGTATTCAGCATGCTTTACCGACGGCTTGGGGCGGGTAGAGGTCTCTCTACCATAGTCCCAGCTGCCCTCACTCGCATAATCCTCTTCCTGAAAGATTTCTTTCTGGCGGGTATCTCGTGGGGTTCTGTGAGATAGAGTACGCTGAGTGTGGTGACTTCTTTCATGGCTTTTTGCAAGTGACCGACCGGCTGATCTAGAGTTGTCTTCCAACTCTAGGTCTTGGGTGTGCCGGGGTGCTGGCGGTGGAGACGAAGGTGGCGAGTCATATGTCAGTATTCTGGCTTGTACCTGATCTCGCCTTACTCTTCGCTCGTACTCTTCTTTTAGCCGTTGTTTCTCTTGTTGGTACCACTCTTTTGGGGTGAGAATGTTTTTACCAGATCTGGCCTGATAAGTTCTCGTTTCATCCCCGTCGAATCCGGGAAATTCTCCGGCTCCGTCTTCCAGAGCCGGAGTTTGAGTGGTCCGATAGATCTCGGTGACTTTGTGCCTTGGGAACTCTCTAGCCCGGTCTTCCCGGACGGGGGTTCTGGTGTTCCTGCGGGGTGCAAAGTCTTCAAACCTTGGAACTTCTCCGGTCCTGTTTTCGAAGACCAGAGTTCTGGTGCTTCGGAGAGGTTCCTCCGACACCTGTCCTTCATGGACTGAATCGTCCAGAATTTCAGTACGACGGGGTCTTGCCGGAGTAGCAGAAGGCTGTTGGTTCTGACTCATTTTCAGGTCGCAGTGAATTGAAAAAACCGTAAAAAACCGTGAATCTAGCTAAAACCGGATGGCGCCAATGAAGAAACACTAGATCGAACTGGATAGTCCGACCGGGTATTTCCTCAGATGTGAGTATTCTGAAGTGTTATGAGAACAGATCCAAGCTAGTGTTTGCAAAACGGAATACCGTTGAGTCTCGTTACGGGAAGGACAAAGTGGGGGGACTTCCCGTAACCATCCTCCGGCGTGAGAATCAGTATTGTATCTTAATCGGAATTAATACGAGTACTAGTATATAGCGTAATGCCTGAGAGTATGAGTGAATACCTTGAAGAGATGATCTTCGTATTTATAGCCGAAGGTGGAGGGAAGGTGATTGGTGGAGTTGTCACAATCAAGTTATTCCCTCTCTGCCTGAATGGACACGTGTCGAGCCTTTATTGGATGTGACAGCCTGGACCCGTTTATGGTATAGCCATTATCTGTGCATGTCGTGGGATGGCCATTACGTGTCCAGGTGTCCTTTTTCCATTGGCCGATGTCGTTATCTGGAGGTTTTGAGGGAATCTTCTAGAAGTAATTTGTTACAACTGCTCTTTCATATCATGTGGGGATCATACGTGTGATGAGTCCCTTGAGTTGTTTGTGGATTCCTTCCGCGGATGCTCGCGTGGCCGTCGGCGGATTATAATGGAGATCCACAAAGCGTGTCTTGGATTGTGGATGGCTTTACCAGTCCACGTGTTCCTAGCGCGGATGTCTTTTGGCGATCCGCGGGTTGGGTAATGGATCCGTGGGTGGCGGATGTCTTTTGACGATCCGCGGGTCGTATAACGGATCCGTGGGTAGCTTTGCTACCCTCCCTCTATAAAACCCAATCCATAATATGTAGGTTCCATTGAGACCTTTCATGTAACTTTTTCTTTCCTAAAAATGCTCCAAACTGAAACAAGGATGGTGCTCAGTTTGCTGCTTTGCACATATAAGCCTATACTGTAACATTTTATACACAGTCTTCGGAATCTTAATTTTTGTACATATATCCTTTTATAAATTTAAGTCATAGATAGTACGAGATGAAATTAATTGATAGCAATAGATGAAATTAGTAATGCGAACTAGTTTAATATTTTAAACACTTCTAAACATACAATGTTAACAAGTCTTGCGAGTCGTCTTTGACTTGATTGTTTTATTTTACTTGCTACAATACACCATACACTTGCATATCCACTTATGAGGTTGATATGATCCTATTATATTAATAAGTTTATTATCTTTTTAGCTTATATTTTATTTAGTTTTCTTATTATAATCAAATTATGTTTTCTTATTGTTTATTTTTTTCTATTTTTATGTTTTTGTTTTCTTATATATTATAATCTCGTTTAAGAAAAAAAATAAGAAAGAATTATTATTTTGGGTCACTTTCTCTTCTTCTCTTGTGTTCTTGGGAGATTGACGGTTGTCTTGAATAAACCGTAACAATTGGTGCTTTCATTGAGAGCTGTCCTTAACCTTTATGGCATTTGAAGAACTCTTATGGGAGCATCCACAATTACCTCTTTTTACTGGATCTAATCCTGTCCTATGGATCTTTCAAGCCAAATGGTATTTTCTCTTTTACGCTATCAATGGCGATGAGCGGTTTCCCTTTGTCGTTGAATCCTTCGATGATAAACCATTCTGGTGGTTCAATGGTTGTCTTCGGAGTTCAGACTTCCTCACCTGGGATGATTTCACTACAGCAATGCTTACTCAATTCCAAGCTAGTTCCGTTAATGCAGTTGTCAAGTCTGATCATGAAATCATTGTTAATGAGGAAGTTACTCAAGGATTGGGGGATGTGACCTTAGGTGGGCATGCAAGTGGTAAATATAAGCAACAAAGTGGTAATTTGCTGGTTAATAAAGATGCCAATCAAATTTACAACAATACAATTAGCTCATTGGCGCCGACACCATTAAAAGGGACAATAAGGTGACCTGTGTTGCGCCCCTTGGGTGGTCTGTTGACATTGGCCCGAATAACACTTGAAGACTCGAATGGTGGCGACTGTGGTGCTACGTTGAGTTAGCCCCACTTGTCGTTGTACGACTCGAGTGGCGACCGCCATGGTAACGGCATTCCGTCCTTGAGGACAAGGACGCTTTTAAGGGGTCGGGAATTGATATGATCATATTATACTAATAAGTTTATTATTATCTTTTAAGTTTATATTTTATTTAGTTTTCTTATTATAATCAAATTATGTTTTCTTATTGTTTATCTTTTCCTATGTTTATGTTTTTGTTTTCTTATATATTGTAATCTCGTTTAAGAAAAAGAATAAGAAAGAATTATTATTTTGGGTCTCTTTTCTCTTCTTCTCTTGTGTTCTTGGGAGATTGACGGTTGTCTCGAATAAACCGTAACAGAGGCAACATAGTTATAGTGACACCATTTGTTTGGGGTGTCAAAAGAATCTGAACCCAACGGATAAACTGAACCATTCAAGATAGGTGATAAAGCATATATTCGGGTATGAGATCGAATATCTACATAATTTAAAAAAATTCGCTGGCTTGGTATGGTGTGGTATTATGTGATACCGCCCGATTACCAAAGCATGTTTAAAAAAAGTCGCTGGTTTGGTACGGCGGAAATGCCGGGGTGTGAACCTTTAGTTCACAGCTTACAAGGCACCATCATACAATTTAAATATGACAATAACTAATTAATTTTATTTATTTCAAAATTTCAATCATGTACACAAAGTTATGTCATGAGAGAACAATTCAAATTAAACAACCATTCAAACACAAATGTCTTTATTTAAGTTAACTAAGGTCTCTATAAATATTTCTTCACCTTAGCTTCAAACCAAATGATAATCTGCAAATACGTACAAAATAATATAATTTGTCAACACGAGGTTAAGTGAGAAAAGTCACCAGTTTGATATAATAATGATATATAAATAAAAAAAGCAAAACTGATATTGTGAGTATAAATCAATCAAACCATGAACAAATAAAGGGTGTCAATTGACCATGCCTCATGAACACAGCTATGGCTACTATGACAGTCGTATGATCATACTATAATGTTATTATGACGGACCTCTCTGAATCCGATAAAATAAAACAACTAAACAAGTAGCAGTTAGTCATTCAATTGATAAACGCACAATATTAATAGTTTGCTAGTGCATATATAATATAATATGTAAATACTATTAAGTACGCAAATATCCTCAAAACATTTAAAATCAGTAAATTGTGGGGAATGGCTTCTCACCTTATTACTTAGGCGAGATTAGAGAACAACAATAAGAATAAATGAGAAATCGACTTTTAATGCGTGACTGAGTTAACCCAAATGAGCTAGAAACTTAGAGACAATAACCTAGGATTAAAACCGAGAACATAGCCGGTGGAATCAATCCAAACTGATGTATAGAACTCTGGTTATGAGATTTTCAGTAAATAAGCGAGCTGGTATTGACCAGAATCCGAACAGAGAGTCGGAAGTCGGTTTTGGTCAATACACTCAAAATCTCAAACTAAATCTAAAAGTCTTCTGGTTCAAATGCTAGTTTTGAACAGAAGATTGAGTAATCAAATAGTCAAAGAATTTGACTATTATGCCCTTAAACGGGCCGGGATCAATGTGAGCACCGAGACTCCCTTAATCGGCAAAATTGATTAAGGGTTTTTGTTCTAAATATTAAAATCTACAATATTGAAGAAGACAACTTACCCTGAAGATAAAGAGAAGGATGTGAAAATCAAGGTCAAAGATATCTTGAATAATAAAATCAACTATTCTTGAAAGAATTCAATTTATGTTGTAGAATATGATAACGGGTAGAAGAATTTGCGGGATTTGAGATGAGGAAGGTCAAGAACAATAGTTTTAGGGTTTATGGTTGTATTTTGGTTCTAAAAAGTTAATGCGGAAAAATATCGGATATTGGTCAAGGACCGATATCTGAGATATCGGTTAACGCAACGAGATATTGGTGGGATATCGGTAATTTTAATATCATTTAAAATTCATATATATAGCAATTTAACACGAATAATTCAGTATAGTTTCATACCATTAACATATTAACCTTTTGCAACTTGCAAAAAACTAACAATCATAGAAAGTAAGAATTGATTAACACTTAAAAAAATAACCTTAAACACTAAAAGTTGTTAATTAAGACTTAAAACACTGATATCGGGAATATAAGTGATAAATCAGTCAAATGTCTGTCAAATATCGGTCAATATCTTTGATATTATCGGTACCAATATTTTGACTGATATTTCACAAAGGGACTGATAACCAATATATCACTGGTATATTGGTGATATATCAGCGATATCTACTGCATAGTTGGTTAAGAATACAGATAATACTTATTAATTTAGTAATCAAACTCGATTAGGAAAAGGAATAAGCAATTGATGACCAAATCGGTTCAAATATCTTAGTGTGATGAACAAGAAATGGATGTTGACAATGTATGATAGTAGATTATAAAATAAGTTACCGAAATTAGACCATCAGATTTTGTTTTTTTGGCAAAATTAGTTCCTATAGTTCCCGAAATGCATTTTTTAGCCATTTTAAGCGATTTTATGAGTTTCTAATGACTATTTGGTATGATTGAAAGTTATAAAATTATAAACTAAGTTAAATACCAATAATACAAGTTTTTAACAATACAAAATATCCTACTCAAGTCGGGTGTACGAATAGAGTTATGAATATGAAAAATCCGAAATGTTACAGTTTCCCCTACTTTTGGGAACTTCATCTCGAAATTAGAGAAAACTAAAACAAAAATAATAAATCAAATTTTAAGGAAAAACTTTTTTTAAATAAAAATTAAAATTTAATACATGGAACTTTGAATAGTCGGAGCAACGCTCAAAATAAAATTCCGATAAGGGCACTTATATATAGAATGTACTAGTGGTCTATCCACCATATCCTTATCATCTTAACATTTGTATCATTACTCAAACTACTTTCGGTTCTAGATTATGACACACAATTGTACGTATTATGATTTTCATTCGAGGACTTGGATAATTACATGTCGAACCATAAGTACCTAGATCGTCGGATGGTCCACATAATTCGTCCCATTGTGTGGTGATGTGTGTGAAGTGGTATATAAAAATATTACAATTAATCAACCTAGCACAACGAGTAATAAGAAACTAGAATACCCTAAACCAAATCACTAGCAACAGGCAAGTGAACCTATCGGGTGTAGTATAGATATGGGAAGTCCGGGAATATCGAACCCTAGAGACACTTATTAAATTAACAAAACTAGATTCTAAAAGCTAATTAAATTAATAATTAAGAAAAGATTATTTTTGGGATTTTATTTATTTTATTTTTAAAAGTAATAATTAGTTAAAATAATTACTTAATTCAATTAAATAAACCTAGAAAATTAAATTATCGAATAAGACTTTAGCAAATTCAAATAAGATTAAGGGTTACCTAGGCATGGAATCCGAATTGTGACGACTTAGGCTTTTATTGGTTACAGGAAAATGCTACTGGAACTGGGAATCTAAAGATATGAAACCCTAGGAAACCTAATGGATCCCTAATCACTCTTAAGGCGTCACCTAAGTGGAAATCCTAGAGATTTTGTAAACACACCGGCTTATTGGCTCACCTGTCAGTTCACCAATTATGATTATTACCCTAGAAAATAGCTAACCTGTCGGTTTCACTATCTCAATGCATCTAAGGACACGAGGTGGTCTAGATAGATCTAAAGGACACGGGTAAACAGTGAAACTAAGGAAAACTAGGCAAACTTCCTGTCATACAGTTTAACCTAACACCCTATTAACAAATACATACCCGATAGCTTATCACCCGTCGGATATCTAAGTAAGTAAGAATATAAGCTTCTAATAATATGCTAAAAATCAGTTTCTATGGTGTATGAGCTCAATAAACCATAAACAAGTTGCAAACACACAGTAACTAACATGCACCTATAATCGAAAGACATTCAATCAAGCAACATGTGAAACATTCATTCAAGCATAAATCAAAAGTAAATACGCATTAGACACATCCAATAAATCTAATCATAATTTTAATTAACCAAAATCCAATAAACAATTCCCAAAAATCGTTTAAACCCTTAATCAATCAACAAAACATCAATCCAAGCCTAGATAACATAAGGTGTAGCCAAGAACCATGTCTAACATTAAGAACTCAATGAAATTAGTAGCAAACATTCAACCAAAACACAAGAATATGCAAAAGAAAACGTTAAACCAAACCCGAAACTCGCTTAAACTTCAAACTCAATCTTCGGTCTTCAATCTCTCAACCTAGAAGCTCCTCCTTCTTCAAAATCACTCTAGATAGAAGCTATGACGGCTAGAAGATTTGGCATCTCGTCTAGGGTTGTGTAATGATGTTTAAATACATGAAAATACTCTATAATTGACGGCATACGTCCCCCAAGCCGCGCGTAGGACTAATTCTTGATCTCCGAGGGGTCTAATAGAACAAAATAGTCGATTCGCGTGTCTAAGCGCCTCGAGCCGCGCGAAGAATGAAGCCCCATCCTCCGCGCCGTGCGGAGGATAAATCTGATATATTATTTTATTATTTTCTTTGTTTCGTTCGTAGAATCTTCTTTTAGCTCCGTTTTCTTCCCCGTTTTTCCTACGTCTTCGTATGACAACCCTCTATCATATTCTCTTATAATATCTCAACTTCAAATTCATTAACATTTTATAGTTTTATTCTTTCATTCCCGTGCATTCTCCCATGTGCTCGTTTATTCATGATTTCGCCTCGTTTTCGCTCCTTTCATGTACGGGTACCTGTAAACATGAGAAACTGTAAATACATGCCATTTTTACATATAAAAAATTTAATTAAGCATGATTTATTCATAACTTTAGTATTAAAACTAGATGTGTTTTGCAACACATCGTGTGGGTTACAAAACATTGAAAGACATAATTCAGTGAGAAAGCAAAAGTTTAGATAAATTTAAATATAAAACCAAAAGACCATCAATCTACAAAACATTTCTAAAAATGAAATGAGCGTTCGAGTTAATTAACAAAACAGTGAAATTTCTAAAAGATCTTTCAATGTAAAAGTATAAATCTTGAAAATTGAAAAGGAAAGGATTTATTGAGCTGATATTAAAATGGATCGTGTTGAATGAGAACAAGAAAATAGGATATGAGTACAATATCATAAACAATTACATTGATAAATAAAATAAACTTTATTCATGAGATAAAAACACGCAAGGATAAATAAAAAAATTGAAATTATTCAATACCACAATTAAGTAAGGAGTCGTTACAATGCATGACTTGAAAAGACAAAATAACTTAAGATAGAAATAACGCAAGCAACAAGAGTCTTCAGAGTCTTTGAGAAGCTTAGTTACTGTTGGCTTGATTCACTTGCCTTGGAGCACTTGGAGGATTTGGATCCATAAGAACTTAAGCAGTCGAGATAGATTTATTTGGAATAGCTTGAATAGGTTGAGCTTGAACGGGTTGTAAGAGTGGGGTTTAGTTGGAGTAAGTTTGGTAAACTTGAGCTTACAGGTACTGGATTTGATAGGTTTGGGTTAAGTAGGAATGATCTTGATTGACTGGAGGAGCTTGAAGAATGTAAGGTTGTTAGGTTTGGACTTGATGAGCATGGGTAGTGTAGTAGGATGCGGGTATAGCTTGAGCTTGGTGAGCATGGATGAGTTGAGGACATACATTGCAGAGATGATTATGGGCTCCATAATTGTAGCAAGTACGTATAGCAGGTGCATCGGGTTGAACAGATGGCATAGCATGGGATTTGGGAGCAGGCGACACAGATCGTTGTGGGAAGATTTGCGCACTAGGTGTTGCACGACAAGTATTAGCAAGATGACCGTAGCGATTACATTGGATGTAAAAACAACACGAGGATTGAGCCGAATGATGATAGTTACAAGTGGAGCATAATGGGTATGAACCCGTGTAAGGTTTCTTGTAGATACGGTTGGATCAGGTTGTGCTTGATTGATAGCTTAATTTTGGTGGTTGGGTTTATATTACTTGTTCTGGTGAGAAGTGTTGTTGTTGTGCGGAGTGGGTTTGGGTTCGGTCTTAACATCGGTTGAGGATTCGGATTTGGAATTATCGGGGGCAGGTTTAGAGTTCTTTCGAGAGAGGGTTCCATCCCTAATATGGTTACCTGAGAGAGCAGCAGCAACGAGAATTGCTTCACCGATAGAGAGAGGGTCACGACTAACCACAACACCATGACAGATCGTTGGTAACCCACGAATATACTTCCAAATACCACAAGTCACAGGTATTATGAGGTGAGGTACAAGCTGGCTAGGATCCTTGAAATTGTTGGAGTAGGTAGAGTTATCACCACCAATTTGCTTGAGTTCCCAAAACTCTATCTCAAGTCTTTGCAGTTCATGATCAGGGCAAAACTCTTTCTTCATAGCCTCTTTGAGTTCATCCCATGGCATGGTTATAGCCAACTCAGTTCCTTAGATTGTTTTGAAAGTGTTCCAGCAAGTGAGATCCCGTTCGTCAAAGATACTTAAGGAAAACTTAGTACATTTTTCGTCCAGACATTTGCAATGAATGAATACATTCACCATTTTATCAAACCGTTGAAGAAGTTTAGTGGCATTCTCTTCTCCAAGGTACTGGGGTGGCTTAGTAATAGTGAAATTCTTGAAGTGGAAGTTGTTTGGGGCAGCCGAAGTAGCAGAACCATTTGAATTGAGACTCCGGATCTGAGCCACAATAGTAGGCATAGTAGCAGCAAATTCTTTGGTGATTATGTTGGCCAGACAGCTATCATGAGAACCAGATGAACGACGTTGAGTACGACGATGGATTCTTAAGGAAGTCATTCTGCGAGGACCACAGATGAAATTTTTATAAGGTGAAGGGTAAGTTGTACAAATTTGATGTAAAATAATAGAGGAATGAATTCCAAATAAATTATGCTAGTGACTTATCATAGCTTGCGGATGAGTCGAATTTATAATAATGCGAACAATATTTTTTTGAGATATCTAAATAGATAAACAAGGTTTATTTAAAAGGTAAAATTCAAAATGAAATTTTTATTGGGTTGGGCTTTTCGTGGGCTTTCTATGGTAGCTCGAGAACCCAAATTAAATAACAAAACATACCCTAGGAGTTAGGCTTCCCATGAGCTTTCCATGGCAATTTAAATGGTCCAACTAAATAACGCAACATAAATTTGTGAATTGGGCCTTCCATGAGCGTTCAATGGCATTTTAAGTGTCCCAATTAAAATAACATAGCATTGATTTGTGAGTTGAGCCTCCCAATAGAGTTCCATGGCATTTTAAATGACCCAACAAATTAACGAGTTATCAAAATGATTGAGTTGGCCGGCCCATGAGCGTTACATGGAATTTTAACTGAGTCAACTAAATAATGAATTATCAAAACAATCGAGTTAGTCGGCCCATGATCGTTACATGGCATTTTAACTGACCTAACTTGATAACGAACTAACGAATTCAAATATAAGCTGTCGGAGTATCCCGTGAACTATCATGAGCGATACGTTCCAACCAACTAATAGTCGGAGTGCCCATGGGTTGACATAGAGTTTTCACTCTACTAAACACTTTTAAAAATAATAATGTAAATATTGGAAATTTTCCAAATTTAGCCACGAACCACTGTCAATTCGCCTTTTTATATAAGGAATGTAACTGTTTAACCGGTCACGTTGACCAATTAAAGTTCCGGTCGTATGACATTTGTTCTACTTTGGCCTATAAGGTCGAGTAATGTAGTCAGGTTATCCTCCAGGTAAGGAATATTGTCTTACCTTTGATTCTCGGAATCGTTTTGCCAAGACCCGACTCACAGTTCTCTCCCCCTTCTAGTTACTACGATAACATGTCATACTCCCATGCTTTAAGGTGCGGGAGTAAAAACAAAATAAGGGAGTTCTTAAGTAATTTCCCAAAATAAAAACAATCTACTAAATTTATTAAACAAATCTTTTTGAGAATGAGGCATAGCCTCGGAGTTTGTTTGTGCACAATGTTAAAATAATAAAATAAATAATTTAAATAAGCGGTAAACACATAAAAAATAGAAAACATAAGGTTGTCAAGTAAGCATGTATAGGGTCCTAAGCATGTTACTAAGGCGTTTATAATGAGCTATCTTACAACATTCGGCTCTGATACCAATCTGTCATACCCCCCAACCTACGGCGGAAATCTCGGGGTGCGAACCATTGGTTCACAACTTACAAGGTACTATCATACAATTTAAATATAACAATAACTAATTAATTTATTTATTTCAAAATTTCAATCAAATACAGAAAGTTTATATCATGACAAAACAATTCAAATTAAAAACCCATTCAAACACAAATGTCTTTATTAAGTTGACTAAGGTCTCTCTAAGTGTTTCTTCACCTTAGCTTAAAACTAAATGATTACCTGCAAATGTGTACAATATAATATGTTAACACGAGGTTGAGTAAGAAAAGTCACCAGCTTTGATATAATAAATATATGAATAAAAGAGCAAAACTGATATTGTGAGTATAAATCAATCAAACCATGAGCAAATAAAGGGTGCCAATTGACCATGCCTCACAAACACGGGCTATGGCTACTATAACAGTCGTATGATCATACTATAATGTGATTATGATGGACCTCTCGGAATGCAATAAAATAAAACAACTAAACAAGTAGCAGTTATGTTGAGTCGGATATTTGCAAAGGAAGATTGGAATCTTCTAAACCTCTTCAAAGAAATGGCTAAGTATGGACTACAAGCAAGCTTGGACATTCGAGCATGATTTCACTACTTCGAGCATGGTGTTTTGTTGATATAAGACTTACTTCAGTGAATTCTTATAAGTGTTGAAGGCTTCGAGCAAGCTACACTTCATCAAGCAAGGGTATTCTTCATCGAGTATGGATTGCCAATCGAGCAAACAACTTGATCAATCCAGCTTAAACCAAGTGTTCCGAGCACAGTGGTGGGTCGAGCATGGATTCAATAAAGAATGATATCAAATGTTCTAAGGATAGACTTCGAGCATGATTCAGTTCCGAGCAAGCTGTACATTCGAGTATGCTGAAGGTTGCGCTCAATAAGTTACTAAGGCAGGATTGAAGATATCTACAAGAACATGCTTGCTTGAGGGACTGATTCGAGCAAAGCAAGGATTAGTCAAGAAGATTGAAGTGCGTTGGAGGAGAATATTTTCCATCAAAAAATATTCTAAGTAATGTCTGCTCGAAGACTTTCATCGAGCATGCTGTGCATCTCAAGTCTGCTCAACAAGGAAATATCTTACTCGAAGACTTGTCTACACTTATATTTATTTTGTCATTCATTATGTAATCATTGGGGCTACTAGATGAAATGTCAGGGTCTATAAATAGAGTCCGAGGTTTTCATTATTAGGAGACGGTTTTTGCTAAATACGCGGACACAGATACTTGAGCGAAAATTCTCTTTATGTATACCTCGTACGGCCGCCGTCACGAAACCCTAGACATTCCTTCATTGAAATCACCATTCCATTTAATGATATATTATTAATTGTGAATCTTTGTCTATTATATTCTTCCTTGATTATCCTTTATTACACAACCCTTAAATCCCAAGGCTTGGATATTCTGATTCCGCCGGAATATTCAAGCGGCCTTGGGTTCATAGATCTGGTGTGTTCTTGTCAACCTACAAAGGTTTTACACCAGGCCCAGTCTTGACAAGTGGTATCAGTGCTTTGTAAGCTCTCTGAAGGCCACGGGTTTGAAGATTGTGTGATAAAGTTCAAAGCTTGAAAGGGTTTTCGTGTGTCAAAGGGTTTTCTTGAAAGGTTGGATGACCAAGAAGTGTCGACAAACAAGATACCAAGGCTGCTTGGTCAAGAAAACTACATAAGCTGGAAAGTGTTGTTCGAGGCTTCAGTAAACTACAACGACACAAAACTATGGTGTTCTATAAAGGATGGACCTTATATTCCATCTCAAGCAACTGGAAACAATGCCACCATAGAAAGACAAATGAAGAAAAGAGACGAAAAAGCATTATCAATGCTTAAAATAGATCTTTCATGGGAAATCTTGACTAGTGTGAATCATTACACTAAAGCCAAGGATATGTATAATGCTTTCGTGGAGATGTTTGAAGGTAATGTTGAGTTGAGAGATATAAAGAAAGACAGGCTGAAGCAACAACATGACAGATTCAAGTTTAAAGAGGGTGAGCGACTAAAGTCAGTGCTGCAAAGATTTATGACCATTGTTAATGAAATCAGAACCACTGATATGCAAATCTCTGACTTTGAGCTGAACAAGAAATTGCTTTCCTCTTTATCTGGTGAATGGTATACAGCAAGAAAGTTTATTAAAGAGAAAGTAAGCTTTCCTAACTTCAAGCTTGATGATGTTATATCCTTTCTGCAAGCTTCTGAACATGAGATGATTGAAAACCACATGATTAGGGAAGAGAAGCCAAGGTTCCCTATTACAAATGCACTTGTTGCACCAATGAGCAATCTCTCTATCAAATCTCAGTAGTTGCATCCAATCAATGAAGAACCATCTGAGACAGGATTATTGTGTGGAGGAAGTCAGCCCAGATTCAACATACAAATAATTGAAGATGACAATGGATCGACAGCAAGTGGACACTTTCCATATGCTCAAAATTCAAACCAAGGGACTGACTACCAAGCATTATCTTCAATGGTCACAGATTCTTACAATGCCTTTGTAGCAAAGAACCTGATTCATACAAGTGTTGTGCAAGAAGACCTAGAACAAATTGATGTAGATGATTTGGAAGACATGAATCTCAAATGGCAAGCTGCTATGTTGGTTGTGAGAAGTAAGAGGCTTTATAATAGGACAGGAAGATCTACCTTCTCTTGACCTAATGAAAGAATTGGATTTGACAAGTCAAAAGCTATCTGCTACAACTGCCAACAACCAGGGCACTTTGCAAGAGAATGCAACCTTCTCAAGCAGTATGGAAACCAAATGAGTCAGAATCAGTTTTACCAGAACCAACATCAAAATCAGTAAGGGTATCAACCGAGAAATCAACCCATGAACTAGAATCACTATCAACATCAGAACAGGCCCCAACAACAATCCCAGCCTCATCAAAGGAACAATCAACTGCAGATTCAGGGGAACCAAAACAGGTTCAACCAAAACAGGGACCAAGGCAATGTTGCCGTAACAATGGTGCCACAAGAAGGGGATTTCGACTGGAGTAACCATGCAGCTGATATTGAAAAGGCAAATGTGGCATACATGGCCAAAGTGCATGAGACTGGAGAATCCTTAAACTCTCAGGTAACCACTGAACCTTCTATTAATCATTGATGATCATAACAGAGAGGTTGGAAATTGGAAAAGTGAGTGTGGAAGAAAAGATGTAATGCTAAATGTTTATGGTGTAAGTGAGATCACCTATGAAAACCAGATAAAGATTTTGGAGGAAGACTAGATGCAGGCTTACTTGAATCAGCCAAAGTTAAATGTTGAAATAGAAGGCTTGAAGAAATTGTATACAGAAGAGAAACTGAAGAACACAGAGCTTTAGATACAGGTGGACTTTTTCAAGAACTTGGTGTCTAAAGGGAACATTGTAGGACACATTAAGAAAATGAAGCCAGAAGAAAAGTACCAAAAAGTTCCACCACCTTTCTGTGACTAATATCCACTAAAGGTGGATAAAGAGCAAAGAGAAGAATTTCTGAAACAATTCAAAAGTGTGTTTAATGAAAAAAGGGACTTTGTAGAGCTTTATGATGACGTGATAGTTGATAAAGATGGTGAGTTTGTGATGAAACAGACTGCTACACTAGGTGAAAAGGAAGTGACAAATGTTGAAGCTAAGAAAAAATGGAGTGAATATTCAAGTGAAGGAAGCACTTGCAGCTGCAAAAGTGACAGATCATCTGATGACAAGAAAAGAAAGAAGCCTACAAAGAAGAAAAACGAAGAGAAGATCCCAATGGTTCCTAAAGCAAATCAAAGAATGAAGAAACATTATGAGAAGATGAGAAGAGAACACAAAGTGTTTGATCTGTGTGAAAGATCTAAATTCAAGAATGATAAGTCTAGAAGCTTCACAAATGATCAAGTTCATGCTCCAATTTATCTTGTGTTCTCCAATCATGAGATCTTTGATATAGGAGATGTTGACTATGTGTGAAGGAGAAGTTTTGTGGCTGAAAAGGAAGTGAATTCATCAAATACCTCTGCAAAGCTGAAGGAGATCAATTTTGTTGTAACATCCAACTTTTTGTTAAATAATAAATGACGGAAAGTTTTGTTATTAACTGTGTGTCGTTAAGTTAGTCGTGTGTTAAATGTTTGGATAAGGATTTGAAATGGGAATGGATAGTGGGTGGTGGCACCCATAACCCACTATATAAACCCAACCTACCCACCATTTCACCATTTTGTCTCCCTCCCCACACACTAAAAACACACACACTTTTCTCTCAAACACCCGGATCCAAATCCGAGCAAAAGAAAGGTGAATCTCGTGTTCAACGTCACCGAGCAATAAGAAACGTTTGGAAGATCTTGTGTTGTCCCGATCTGAACTCGAACCCGAAGCAAAAGGTAGGTTTTGTTTTAAAGGTTAAGTTTTAGGTCGGATTCGACATGCAAACCGCTAGAAGGATAGATCGGGGTATATGATGAATGAAAAACATGAACTTCATAAGTTATAACCCCACGAGAATGTTATATGGTAAAAATGTGATGTTCGAGCCTTATAAAACGCAAGTATACAAAGTTGGTACAACCCAAAACCCTTAAAAAGGATAAAATCGGGTCCTAAGGAAGAGTCACGAAGTAAAATGACCATTAATTGGTAAAAACGAAGAAAAAGAAGAATTTCGCATCACATAAGCCATGCGAAGCGAAAAAGGCTATTTCGCATCTCATGACCATGCGAAGTGAAAAAGGTAATTTCGCATCACACAGTCATGGGAAGCGAAACAGTTCCATGCGAAGCGAAACAGTTTCATGCGAAGCGAAACAGTTCCATGCGAAGCGAAAAAGTTCCATGCAAAGCGAAAAAGCATGCGAAGCGAAAAAGTCATGCGAAGAGAAATTCCATGCATGCGAAGCGAAATTCTTCCATGCGAAATTTTATAAAATTCATTTTCTGATGCATTTTTGTTAAAGGACTGTTATTTCATTCTCTGATGCATTTTTCTGATGCGAAATTCCATGCTGCCACCCCTAGACCCCGCTACCAGGGGCGCTGCCCCCGGATCCCCGTTAGTTGAGGGTTTCATAAATTTAGATGTAGGAAGTAGTGGTAATAGATAATTGACACGCGTAATGTATTGTACAGTTAGCCGTGCACAACTAAAGAAGGGAATTACCATTAACGACGAGAGAAATTGACTCCAGGTGAGTTCTGGCCCCATTTCTCTTTGAAATGTTTTCGGGGCTGTGTGCATACTCCTATGTGATAGTTAATACATTTACTTAATTAATAAGTGTATGATACGTGTATGACTAAGTACTGGATGTTATTACTATATAATGATAGTATGAATGAGCATGTATATATATATATATTATATACATGAGACAGGTAAAATATGCACGTATGATAAATGTATGGTTATTTGAGGCAGTAGGGACCAGACCCTTATAATATCTGTGATGTTAGGGACCAGACCCTTATAATATCTGTGATTTTAGGGACCAGACCCTTATAGTATCTGTGATGATAAGGACCAGACCCCTACAATATCTGTGATGTTTAATATAGAATAGCTTATGGTATACCATAGGGTTTTATGAACGAAAGTATGTAAGTACGTATGCATGTATATAAAGTATGTGTGAAAGAAGTAATAGCAAAGTAAGGTATGAATACGTATCTTCGGACGCGTATGAGTAAGGATAGAAATGTATTGTATGTTAATTGATTAACTAGAACTCACTCAGCGTAGCTGACTTTTAGTATGCATGCAGGCAGATAGGTTGAGGCAGCGGGCTTGAGGAGGGACACATGGCACGAGCTAAGGAGACTGGCATCTATGAAGAAGTGTCACGACTATTTTATGTTATGTTATGAAAATATAATTTGTATGTTAAGACGAAAATGGATGTTTGTAATGTGATGTTTGAAGTTTTAAATTATTCCGCGAAAGTTTAAATTAACTCTGATTTTAGAACTGTGTTTATGAGTAAATCCAACACCAAAGTAGGGTTACCGGGAACGGGGCCTTACATTTGTAAAAGAGAAGTTTCCACAAAAGCTTGTAGTGAATAAACCAATCAAGATGGAGTTTAGCAAATCTCTTTATGCAAAAACCTCTTTAGGTTTTGACTTCTCAAGACCAAGTAACAGGATTAAAGACAAACAAGCATTGGAAGAACTTGGGAGCTTCACAAGAGTGTGGTGCAAAAAATGTGACTCTTATGGACCTCACACTGATTCTTGTTGAATGGAACAAGAAGAGGAATACATTATTCCTGATATCTTCTGTGGACCGGACATGAAGGCATACAAGCAGATGTTTGAAAAATACTTGAATGATGAAAAGGATCCATCAGATAATGAAGCTCACAGACTGAAGTCAGAGAAACGATTGAAGGCAGTCCTGAAATTGAATGAAGTATCAAGTGAATCAGACATGACTGTTAGGGTAAGAGACCAAGCATGAAAGGAAAGGGTAAATCAAGACCTAGAGTCTTAAATGGAGATGAAAAATTTCTCCTAAATCAAGATTATGAGCCAAGAGGTTTTCAGTGGAAGACTAAGGAATCTGTTATAAAGACAAAGGATTATGTGATTGAACAGACTAAAGTTGAGACTGTTAAAGCACATGCTGGTATGGATATGAATATGATGATTCATGTTAAATAGTGCATGAAGATCTAGTTCCAACCTCTCTTGAAGTCTCAAATAATTCTGATGTGCAGACTTTTAATGTTTGTACTTCAGACACTAACTAATCATCTTGCTTTTTATATGTGCAGGGGCAATCCACTGATATGAATGACATATGGTATATGGACGGTGGATGTTTTAGACACATGACTTGTGACAGAAGTGCAATTGTTAACTATGAAAGAAAATTTGATGGACCTGTAGCCTTTGGCAGTGATGAAAATGGATGGAAGATTGTTGGAAGAGGCACACTGATAAATGGCAAAGTATCATTTCAGAATGTGCTGCATGTTGAAGGACTACAATACAATTTGCTCAGCATTTCTCAAGTTTGTGACAAAAGATACAAGGTTGCTTTTGATGTTGCACACTGTTTCATTCTGAAGCTTGAATTCATAATTCCACCTGAAATGATTATGATGATGACACCAAGGAATGGAAACATCTATGAACTAAGAATGAAGAATGCAATTTCTATAGGTGGTTCATGCTTTGTATCTAAGGCAACTAAAAATGAAACAAAGTGCACAGAAAGATGTGCCATGTGAATCTCAAGATCATGAACAAACTAGTGAAAGGAGAGCATGTCATAGGCCTTCTTACAAAAGAATTCAAGCTGGAAGAAAAATGCTCTTCATGCATCAAGGGGAAGCAACACAAGTCCTCTCACAAGAGCAAATTGGTTAACACAATTTATGAGGTACTTGAATTGCTACACATGGATCTATTTGGTCCAGTAAGTGTCCCAAGTATAGGAAATAAGAGATTCTACCTTGTAATTACAAATGACTATTCAAGGTTCACATGGGTATTCTTCTTGGGGACAAAGGATGAAACACCTGAATTGATCAAAGGATGTGTAATCAGAATGGAAAATCTACTTGATAAAAGGGTGAAAGTGATTAGAAGTGACAATGGGACAGAGTTCAAGAATGAAATAATGGATGAATTATGCACTTCTAAAGGGATCTTTAAGCAATACAGTGCTCCTAGGACACCTGAACAAAATGGGATTGCATAAAGAAGAAACAGAACACTTATAGAAGCCACAAGGACCATGATAGCATATGCATTCCTACCAGTTACATTCTGGGCAGAAGCTATCAACACTGCATGTTATGTGAAGAACAAAGTGTTATTGAACAAAACTCAGAACAAGACACCATATGAGATACTTTTCAAAAGAAAGCCTTATGTGAAGTTCTTAAAGCCTTTTGGTTGTAAGTGCTTATTATTGAATACAAGAGACCACCTGAACAAATTCCAATCCAAGTCATTGGAATGCTTCTTTGTGGGGTATTCATCACAATCAAAAGATTACAGAGTTTATGTCAAGGAGTATATGTGTGTTATTGAGTCCTCTGACATTGTTTTCAGTGAAAATCACTTTAACAATGTTGATGGACCAAAGTGGCTTTTTTATCTGGAAATATTAATTAAGTCATTCAAGATCTACACTGAAGATACGGATGAAAGTCTATTCAGGACAAGTGTGGAAGACAAAGGAAAACAAAGACAGATTGATTTGGACAGACTATGGTCTAAGGTAGGTACCAATGACAAGGAATTTAACTTTGAAAAGAGCAAGAAAGGGTTAAATGAGAGTGAATGTGCTGGACCTGATAATGAAGTTGAAATTTCAAATGATGGTCCAAGTCAGTAGAAAGTGATCAGATGCAAAGTCAGTCTGAAGAGACAAATACAAATGAAGACAGATTCCAATCACTTTTTGATTCACTGCAAATTGGGAATAATGAAGCATCTACATCAAAGAATGTAAACAACAAAATTGCTGAGAATGAAGAAGAGACACAGGTTGGTGTTCCTGATGTAAATATTTCTAACCTGGATGCTGAAATTGCTTTAAATCAGATCATACAAACTTTTTCAGTTGAAAGAAATCATCCTGCTGAAAGTATCATTGGTGACCTGCATGAAAGAGTGACAAGAAGTTTATTTAAAAGAGCAAACATTTGTCTTTATTCTTGCTTTCTCTCCCAAATTGAACCCAAGAACATCAATCATGCTTTGAAAGATAACAGTTGGGTAGAGGCAATGCAAGAAGAGTTGGCGCAATTCAGGGACTTACAAGTTTGGGAATCGGTTGACAAACCCAGAGGAAAGTATGCAATAGGAACCAAATGGGTATTCAGGAACAAAAAGGATGAAAGAGGTATAGTGATCAAAAACAAGGCAAGATTGGTAGCTTTAGGATGTTTACAAGAAGAAGGAGTAGATTTTGAAAAAGTTTTTACTCCAGTGGCCAGATTGGAGGCTATTAGAATCTTCTTAGCATATGTAGCATCCATGAACATCAAAGTCTATCAACTGGATGTCAAGTCTGTGTTCTTAAATGGAAAGATTGATGAAGAAGTCTATTTCATTTAGCCTCCAGGATTTGAAGACCTAAATCATCCAAACAAGGTGTACAAATTGAGCAAGGCATTGTATGGACTACATCAAGCTCCTAGAGCTTGGTATGGTGAGCCCTCAAATCATCTTTTGGATAATGGATTCTGAAGAGAAGCAATTGACAAGACTCGATTCTACAAGAGAATGAAGAAGGACTTGCTGCTGGTACAAGTATATGTTGATGACATCATTTTTGGCTCTACCAGTGAGCAGATGTGCAAATACTTTGAAAAGGTGATGAAATCAAAATACAAGATGAGCTCCATGGGTGAGATGAATTTCTTTCTTGGATTGCAAGTGCAGTAGAAAACTAAAGGAATATTCATAAATCAATCCAAGTATATGCAAGAAAATCTCACCAAATTCAAGTGCCATGACTTCAAGACAGTGTCCACTCTAATGGATACACATGAGAAAATGGTACCTGATGAAAAGGGGGAGCCAGTGGATCAGCATGAATATAGGGCCAAGATAGGATCACTGATGTATCTAACAGCATCACGATCAGATATTATGTTTGCTGTGTGTATATGTGCTAGATTCCAAGCAAACCCAAAAGTCTCCCACATGCTAGCAGTGAAGAGAATTTTCAAATACTTGATGGGCAAATCAGATTTGGGCATCTGGTATCCAAAGAACACCTCATTTGACTTGATGGCCTACACTGACAGTGACTATGATGGTTGCAACATGAGCAGGAAGTCAACATAAGGAGGATGCCAATTTCTAGGAAATAGGCTGGTGTCATGACAGTGCAAAAAGCAAACCACGGTGTTCATCTCAACTGCTGAAGCTGAGTACATTGCTGCATCTGCTTGCTGTGCATAGGTTCTCTAGATCCGAAACCAACTGCTGGATTATGGTATGAATTTCTTACTCACTCCTATTTTCATTGATAATATTGCTGCTATGTTCATTGGGAAAAATTTTGTTCATCATTCTAAGACTAAGCACATAGAAATTAAACATTATTTCATTAGAGACTGTAGTGAAAAAGGACTGGTAGAAATGAAAAGGGTAGAAACTACTAACAATTTGGCTGATTTATTCACCAAACCATTAGACAAAACCAGGTTTCATTTTCTATTAAAATGCCTAGGAATAATGATCAATGCTAATGAAGTTTAATTGATGATGTGTGCTTAGGTGAGATGCTTATTGACTATCTGATTGTTACTCACTGTTTTTGAATGCATGATTAAATGATATGTGCTTAAATGACTATCTTGTAGCTTGAATCCTACTTGTTAAAATGATTGTGTGGAATGTGGTTACTGATTATGCCTTGTTTTCCGACTGATTGATTGAATGAATGCATGATTGATTTGCATGTTCTGACTTGAAATAAAGATCTGTTTGAATCATTTGCTTTGAAATGATATACATTTATGTAGCTTGATTCATAATTTATATGACTCATATGTGATTAAATGAACAAGTATTCATCTTGAATGAATATGTTGATTGTATGAATCATGACTGCTGTTATGAAAAAGTTTGCAAGTCAAATATTCTTGAAAAGACAAACGTTGTTTTTAAAATCAAATTCAAAATGAATTCTATAAAGGAAGAGATTTTGGAAACAATTTAAATGTTTTTAACTAAGCAAACTGTTTTTGGTGATCTCATTAGGAGAAATGATAAGAATATTAAGTTACAAGCTTTGTAGAAGCTTAAAAGGCTTTTAAGATAGAGATTGTATCCAACCTTATGGGAAATGATAGAAAATTGTTTAATCAAACTAACACATGGATTATAGACTTAAAAGACCAAATTCAGTCATTGACATTGTATGGTAGCTTCCCATGGTGAGTAGTTGAACAAGTGATATAAACATAATGATTTTGCTAAGACTGATGTGGTGAAACATCTGAAGATCAAGGTATTTTTTCTTACACATCTCTTCAAATGATAGGCAGAAAGGCAATTATCCAGTCATATACAAGCCTGTTGATGTTATGGTCACCCAAAAACCTCTCTTATTCAATATTTGAGAAACTATATATATATATATATATATATATATATATATATATATATGTATGTATTAGCCTAAGTAGCATAAAAAAAGGTTTTACAAATGCTTATAATAAATACTATATTCTTTAAGAAAATAATCAGACTTAAAGGGGCATCAAGGGAACTACAGGGGTGGGGCATACAAGTAAGTCCTAAACACTCTGAATGTAAGGCATGTAAGTCCGGATGACATGTAAGTCCAACGTTCAAACTTAAAGTCTGATTTTTATAAATTCTGCTCTAATAATGAAAGCAATTTTGACCATACATCAGGGGTTGAAGTCAAATTGGGGTGACTTAGAGAAAGCTGAATAAGCTTTGAGAATAGATAAGGACCAACCAAAGTCCAAAGTGTTGACCATTCACACGTTACGCATTTAATTGAACCTTAATAATATCACTGAAAACAATGATAATCTTGCTAAGTTCAAATACCTGTTGTCAACCGATTTTGTGTCACAATAATGTGAACCATGAAATGTTGTGAAAATTCTTAGACAGTATGATCCCATGTTGAGATCTCTCTATAAATAGTTTTGAGGTGACCAATAAACTGAATTTTGATCTCTTATTCACCTTAAACTTATGCTTGAGTCAATGCATTGTCTTAAATGATAATTTTTAATGATTTAAATAAAGTTTGTGTGTGAAAATGTCTGGTTTACTAGACAGATGATATTTTGTTTCAAAAGTGTATTATGAAATGATACAAGTGTTTTCGAGCATGTTCTAAGTGTTAGAATTGCTCTCAGAAATGCTTCGAGCATGACTTTTGTTGCTCTTCGAGCACAATGCTATGTCTTGAAAACTTTTCTAAATAATTCGAGCATAGATTCTTGCACTTTAACATGAATTTGAATTTCGAGCACAATGTTATGGACTAATTGATGTTGCTAAGTGTATTGAGCATGTGTGTATGCTAGATACTTAAGTTTGGCTCTACGAGCACAAGTTGTGACATGATAGATTTTTCTAAGTATTTCGAGCATGAGTATACTCTACGAGCTAAATGACAACATGATAATTTGCATAAGTATGTTCGAGGAGAGTTGATCATTTGAATGTGTTTCGAGTATGATTATTTGACCGAGTATTTCTCTAAGTACTTTGAGCACATAAGTTCTAGAGTATACATGATGACCTCTCGAGCATACTTACTATATTATTTGAAATGATTGCGTTAACTGATTGTTGAATGATACTCTCGAGTATGGCTTTGTGAACGAGTATGTGTGATTATTTGTGTGTGAATCAAAACTTGAAATTGTGGTTAAGTAAAAGTATCGAGCAAAGGTATATTCGAGCACAGTTTTGAAATTTCTCAAAAGAACTTAAGAAATCCTAAGTTCTTCTCTCGAGTATACTTAGTTTCGACCAAAACTCTAAATGACCTTTCCTATTACATAACCATTTCAAGTATAATAGCAAGTCGAGCACAATTTGAAATAAGTATTCGAGTACTAAGGGAGATAATTATTCTTTTGGCTGTATGCTCGAGCAAGGAGGTACATTTATTTCAAAATTAAATGCCAACTGGAGTGCACTAGACGACAAATCTATGTTGTACTATCCGAGCGTTAGGTATTAAAAGGGGACTTAGAAATTTTTCCAAACATTTATTTTCCCTCTTTCAACCTAAATCAAAACCCTTTGCTCGTAACTCCCCTGCTCGTTCCAAATACTCATTTGTGATCAATACTTACTCGAATATAGCCATTAGCTCTGTTTCGACCTTGGTAAGATATCGATTATTGTTTATCGTATCTCCGAGTTTCGAAATTAGGGTTTCTATTGAATCTCTTACTAAATGTTTACTTGATTTGTGCAGGTTCGCAAACTGTTACGGAACAGTTTACTGAAGATAACTTTCTTCTCTAACTAACTAACTGCTATTTTTCTGTTGTTCTAAGTACTGACTCTTTCCTTTGTTTTGCAGAACTGATGGCAATGAGATTCGAACCAAAGCACAATATGTGCGCCCGATTGGTGGTAGATGATGAAAACAGGGAGTTGGAGTTCATAATCAACTTTCTCAATAACTCCAATATACGGGTGGCTCTAACAGAGAACCCAATCATCTATAGAAATCACATCATAGATTTTTGGGGTTCTGCTGAATATATGGATGATGTGAATGGGAAGAGAATTGAGGCATCCATTTTGGGTCAAGATATTGAAGTAACAGAAGCATCCATCAGGGAAGCACTGCAGCTACACGACAATTATGAAGTTCAGCTTCTGTATTCAACCCAAAGACTGTTAAGAATATTCCAAGAGATGCTAGGTTACCAAGGAGGTGTGCATGAAGGTCAATTTCAAAAGGGAAGCTTTCCTTTGATGCACAAATTCTTGATCCACCATGTTATCCAGTCCCTGTCACCAAGAAGAGGGACTTGGACTCTTTTGGTTGAGAGCTTGCTACTATGGCTGTTGCTATATTGTTTAACCAACCATTCAACTTCTCAAGATTCATCTTTAATGGTTTGGTTAGCAATGCTCAGAAGGAGGAACATTAGAGATTTCTGATGTATCCAAGGTTCATACGGATTCTGATTAACAGATCTTTGCAAGGTTTAAACTTAGTTGGAGAACATCTGGCCTTACAAGAGCCGAACATTTATAAAAGAATAAAGGGAGCAAGGAGCCAGTTCAATGAAAATGAAAAATGGGATATTCTCCCCTGGCTATTACATGCTAATATTGAAATCATGGAAGTACCTCCCTCACCAGGCCAGAGTGATGATGAATCTGAAGAGAGTGCAAGTGATGAAGAATCTGAAGAAGATGATGATGATCATAATGATGGTGATGATGGTGCAGGTGATGAAATTGTGGTTGTTGAACCACTGGCAGACCAGGTGATACATGAACCAGTTGTAGCAACGATTGGCAATGAAGCACATATTGATGAAGAAATGGGTCATGAAGTGGGAGTAAATGAACCAGGTGTTGAACCAGTTGGTTATGAGATGGTGGTGTTTGTTAATCCAGAGCCAGAGATGCAAGATGAAGATATAGAGGTTCATAATGTACCAGCTATAAGTGTTGAGGGAACTAGTGGAGCAGCACATGAGCTAATGGATGATGATGTGTTTGTTGCCAATGTGATCTCAGATGTAACTGGAAATATTCAAAAGATCACTCCACCTGACTCACCTGGTCCACATGATGATCAAAATGATAACTCTTCCGGGGGCACAGAACCATTTTCACCATGATCAGACCCTGCAGAGCCTGCAAGTGACTCAGTATCAACTTCCCCAGCAGACACTGAACCCTTAGCATACAGCCCTAAACCAATACAAGAAACATCTATTCTAACAACACCAACTTCACCGATCCAAGACCCTACAAAAGATACATCCATTCCAACACCTCCAATATCCCCAATACAAGAGCCAACTCAAATTACACCCATATCCATCACCCAAGACATTCAAGACAAATCCTAATCTTTTAAAGTACCATCACCTGAAACCTCATCGACTCAAACTGAGTCTGATCTTGAATTCAAACCAGCTCAAGACACACCCTCATCTTCTCCAACTTACATTAATGAAGATATACTTGCAGAAAATGCTGAACAAGAATTTGAAAACATTTTGCTCAAAGAGAAAAATGCATTTCTGGAAAGGAAGAACAAAGCACTAGAAGGAGCACTGCAACAAGCTTTAATGAAAATTCAAGCCCTGGAGCAGACTGAGGTTGAGAAGACCTTAGATGCACCAAAACAGGGGGAGAATTATGAAGATGAAGATGCTCTTAAGCAAATTAACAAGACTTATGCTGACTTAAGCAGTGAGAATGCAGAAGCATGAAAATCAAATGCTCTAAACTTGTTAAATGAAGAATATAATGAGCATGATGTAGAAGAAAATGAGAACTGAAGACAAGCATTTTAAGAGGGGGAGTTTGAAATGGAAGATGAGACCCCAAAACTAATTACAAAAAGAAAACAAAAGGGGAAGGGGATAGCTCAGTCTGAAGAAGATCTTCACCCCAAGGCTACTCCAAGAGTAGTATCTGGAGATGAGATATTGTAAAGAGATGAAGTGAATGATCCATACATAGCTAAAGTAGAATCTGTTAGAACAGTTATGGAGATCATGAATGTTGAAAGGGCTGCAATGGAAGAAGAAGAGGAGATTCCTCAATAAGTGCTTGAAACTCTAATAAACATGAAGAATAAGGAAGAAGAGGATGAAAGATTAAGAAGAATGGCTGATGACAGCATAAGGGCAGCAATGGAGGAATTAAGAAAGAGTCAAGCTGAACAGCTTCAAACTGAAGACTCAACTCCAGTTGCACAAACTGAACATGAGCCCTAGATAGCACAAACAGAGCTGCACGAGCCTGAAACAAGTCCAGCAAATCCAGAACAAAGTGAAAGAACATCTGGAGGACTTAGTTTTGGATTACTCACGAAAATGGCTGTTTTGAACATATACAACAACATTCTGAAGAATCCAGAGAGACATGCTCATGAACTTGTGGCTGCTGCAAGGAAGACACAAAAAGAAATGCAAACTAGAAGCAGTGAGCCTCATGATGAAAACATATTAGAACCAAGGATTGAAGAAATAGTTGAGATGAGCCTGCTGAAGATATCACTGAACCAACTGTCACTAAACCAATTGTGATTGAAGAACCTAAGCCTGAGGTTAGAGAGTCAGTTAAAAGAAAAGAGACTACAGAAAAAGAGACTCCTGGTGTCAAAAGACAAAAAGATAACAAGGAAAGTGTACACAAGTAGAGAAAAACCAAAATTGATTAATGAGCCTCAGGTCATTCAAATTGAAGAACCAATGATTGGGGCTCTACAAGACTTATATGAACATGCAAAAGTTGACGAAGATGAGGACAGACTAATAACTGATCCAAAAATTATGTTTATGATGCAATGTGGTTTGAAATTTGAAGATCTCAAAAGAATGACTGAAGATGAAATTGAACAAATGGTAGAATTAAAGGCTAAGGAGAAGAAAGAAGGGCTAGAAAGGGAAGAGAAAAGAAATAAAGAAAACAAAGCCTATCTTTTAAGCTTGAATAAATTAAGAAGAGAGACATATAGAGATGATGACAAGGGAAAGCAAAATAGCAGCAACAGAGGAATGGAGAAGAAGAGACACACAAAGTGCCTTTCTTCTGAATGTTGGACATCCTCTTTCTTACCTAAATCGTCAATCGTTTGAAGATTTTGATAGAATGTATAGGCAAGCTATTGTTGATGATACTGCAAAATTTGTACAGGAAGTAAGAGAAAAAGATGCACAAGGAAAGAAAGAATATGAAGATCTGAAAAGGAAACATAGAGATATCAAATTCTTAGAAGTGCATGGATATAAGTATGACTCTGTAAAAGACTTAGCCATTGATGAATTGTAGTGAAAGGCAAAGATAGTGAAGGACTCACACAAAGATGAAAAATGTGCAATGGATTGTGAAAGAAAGAAGAGAAAGAGAAACAAGAAAAGGAGAAAGTAGAGGCAGAGAAAAGAAGAGCTGAGGTAGTGGAATGGTACAATGATCCTGATAGAGTGAAGACTTTGAAAGATATACTATTAAAGAAGGGGATGGCAGAAAATGAATTTGACAGCCTGCCTCATGAACAACTTCTGGATATTTATCATAGAGAGCAGAGGCTATATCTGGAGGTTGAAAGAAAAATGTTGGAAGAAAGGAGGAGAAGAGAAGAAATGGAGAAGGCTGAAATGATATGTGATATGCAGAAGAGGTGCACAAATGGGAGATAAAATATTACAAAATGAAGAAGTGATCAGAAGATTGTATAATGAATCTGAAAGAAGGTTTGGGAAGAAGACATCTACAACAGGGTTTAGTGGACTTGTTGTGGACTTGTTGTCTGAAATTATAAGGCAGGAAGCTCCACAAAGAAATCTGAACCTGCCTACACATTTGTACTTTGACATGAGATCAAGAATCCTGAGAGTCATAACTGAAGATGGTCAAGGGACTCACATAATATTCAGGAGTAACTTCAGGAATTTCTCAAGGTAACAATTGGAGAGAATGGCTCAGCTGGATCTATATTATAACAAATTCTGAAGCAAAATGGCTGGCCAACAAAAGAATGATCTCTCTAATTACTTAAAAGAGCAATCTGAAAAAGGATTCCCACCGCTTAATCAAAAATGAAAAGAATCATACACAACAGCTGAGAGGGAGAGGAGGAAGAAAAGGCTGAGTAATGCAAGATTATCAGAGCTCTCTCTGTGGGAATCCAAGAAAAGGGGAACACACAAAGCTAGCAGCTCAAGCTCCAAAAAAAAGAACATTGAGAGAAAGTTTGGCTATGAGAAGAGAAATGGAAGTGCCTAATTCACCAGTCCACAAGATGGGAAAATTGCTCGTCTTACTTATAATAGGCGGAGTGATTCAGTATTACTTAGAAACTCTCGGGGAAGAACAATTGCAATTGTGGAATATGACAAAGAATTAGAGTTCTTACACATCCAGGATCTGCAAGACATCATGGACATAAATGTGCCTATAGATTCTGAGGATGGTGTGGAGTTGGAAATGTTCCAGCAAAGGGCTGCAACAGTGAGACTAGACAAGATAAAAGAAGCTGAAAGGAGCCAAGGCAGAAGATAGCAAGGATGGGAGCCAAAGGATGATCTGATTACTCATGTTTATCTTTTTTATTTTATATTTTATGTATTTTAACGTTGATTTGTAATTTGAATGAAATGTAAATTCGATGTATAATGCCCAAGTGGCAGAATTCCCATTATGTAATGTAATGACTTTTGCTTAAATTGACTATCTTTAGAATTTGATACATTTATAACTATATGCAGGTATGTTTTGGTGCATCTGAGCTTGTTCTAATCTAGGGGGGATTGTTGAGTCGGAGATTTGCAAAGGAAGATTGGAATCTTATCAACCTCCTCAAAGAAATGGCTAAGTATGGACTACGAGCAAGCTTGGACATTCAAGCATGATTCCATTCACTACCTCGAGCATGGTGTCTTATGGATATAAGACTTACTTCAGTGAATTCTTCTAAGTATTGAAGGCTTCGAGCAAGCTACACTTTATCAAGCAAGGGTGTTCTTCATCGATTATGGATTGCCAATCGAGCAAACAACTTGATCAATCAAGCTTAAACCAAGTGTTCCGAGCACAATGTTGGGTCGAGCATGGATTCAATAAAGAATGATACCAAATGTTCTAAGTATAGACTTCAAGAATGAATCAGTTCCGAGCAAGTTGTACATTCGAGTATGCTGAAGGTTGCTCTCAATAAGTTACTAAGGCAGGATTGAAGATATCTAGAAGAACATGCTCGCTTGAGGAATTTATTCGAGCAAAGCACGGATTAGTCAAGAAGATTGAAGTGTGCTAGAGGATAATATTTTCCATCTAAAAATATTCTAAGTAAAGTCTGCTCGAAGACTTTCATGGAGCATGCTGTGCATATCAAGTCTGCTCGACACAAAAATATCTTACTCGAAGACTTGTCTACACTTGCATTTATTTTGTCATTCATTATGTAATCATTAGGGCTACTAGAAGGAATGTCAGGGTTTATAAATAGAATCCTAGGTTTCCATTATTAGGAGACAGTTTTTGCTGAATACGAGGACACAGACACCTGAGCGAATATTCTCTTTGTGTATACCTCGTACGGCCGCCGTCACGAAACCCTAGACATTCTTTCATTGAAATCACTGTTCCATTGAATGATATATTATTAATAGTGAATCTTTGTCTATTATATTCTTCCTTGATTATCCTTTATTACACAAACCTTAAATCTCAAGGCTTATATTCTGATTCCATCGAAATATTCAAGCGGCCTTGAGTTCATAGATCTGGTGTGTTCTTGTCAACCTACAAAGGTTTTACACTAGGTCCGGTCCTGACAAGTTAGTCATTCAATTGATAAAAACACAATATTCACAGTTTGCTAGTGCGTATATAATATAATATGTAAATACTAGTAGGTACGGAAATATTCGCAAAACGTTTAAAATTAGTAAAATGTGGGGAATGGCTTCTCACCTTATTAACAATAAGAATAAACGAGAAACTGAATTTTAGCTCGCTGACCGAGTTAACCCAAATGAACCTGAAACTTAGAGACAATAACCTAGGATTAAAACTGACAACATAGCCACTAGAATCAATCCAAGCGGGTGTATAGAACTCCGGTTATGAGATTTTCAGTAAATAAGCGAGCTAGTACTGACCAGAATCTGAACAGCGAATCAGAGGTTTTGGTCAATACACTCAAAATCTCAAAATAAATCTAAAAATCTTCTGGTCTGAATGCTAATTTTGACCAGAAGGTTTAGTAATCGAATACTCAAAGAATTTGACTATTCTGCCCTTAAACGGGTCGGGATCAAATTGAACACCGAGACACCTTCAATCGGAAAATTGATTGAGGGCATTTGTTCTACAAATTAAAATCTACAATATTTACGAAGACAGCTTACCCTGGAGATGAAGAGAAGGATGAGAAAATCGTGGTAAAAAATGTCTTGAATACTAAAGTTAATTAGTCTTGAAAGAATTCGATTAATCTTGAAGAATATGATAATGGGAAGAAGAATTTCATGGGATTTAGGGTTTGCGGTTGTATTTTGGTTAAGAATACAAAGATTAATCTTATTAATTTAGTAATCAAACTCGATTAAGAAAGCGAATAAGCGATTGATGACCAAATCGGGTCTATTAATTCAAATATCTTGATGTGATGAACAAGAAATGGATGTAGATTATTTGGCATGATTGAAAGTTATGAGATTATAAACTAGGTTAAACCAAGTTTAATACCAATAAATACAAGTTTTGATGAATACAAAATCTCCTTATTGTATTCCCGAGTCGGGTAAACGAATACCGTTATGAATATGAAAAATTCGAAATGTTACATTTACCCTTATCAAAACATAATGCAATAATATACTATGCAATGTTAAAAATATAATAATTGTATTGCAATAATATACTATGCAATGTTAAAAATATAATAATAGTATATTGAAGTTGTTAGAAAATTGATCATCAAAAGCATAGAATTAATATAAGTGTATTTAAGTATTTAACATTTTAAGTAAATTTTTATTACGTCGGTTTAGTATCGTGTTTTAGATAACGGACATCCCAGTCGGTAACCTTTTTGTTATTTTTTTAATCATAAAACTATAAATGGGTATACCGTTGCTGAAGCAAACTCATTAATTGGGTAATGAGTAACGGGTGCCCAACGAGTATGGGTTATGGTTTTATCATTAGCTACGGGATTCAAGTTACTAATACACGCTTCATGCCATCTTCCATACAGTTGGTGTGATCATCCCACAATACCTCCTAATATTTGGACTAGCATCTCTCGTGATGATTGTTGATAGTTGGTACTATCAAGGATATTAATCAATCCATTTCTGATATCAATCCAAGAATCATGGCTAGTAGAAAATGAACGCATTCTCTCTATAAGCTATACATTGCATATAGTTATATGTATTATGTTCAATTCATAAAGTTAGATATTGTATTTTGTATTTACATACATTGTAATATTTTATCAACTCACAGTATGGTCTATCATTTTGTGATAGGTACAGGGTTAATTTTAGGAGAAACTCTATGTTTTTTATTGATGGTTAATTGTGTTGAAAATTGTGGACAGGGTTTGATTAAGTCAATGTGGCCGACCAGTTATGATCCGAGAGAGTTACACCTTGGGTAACGAGCATAAAACCCGCTTAAACTTGTTAACCGGTATTGACTACTACTAACGAGATGATAATGTCTATTTTTTCGAAAAATAAACATGGATCGGGCCAATGGCAAGAGATGGCTTTTATGGACTAGGGAGCTTGGCTAAACTAACTAGTATATGATTAACTAGTTATAGAAAACCTAATTAATCAAGCGATTAACCTAGCCACCAAAACTCTCTCCATCTCTTGTGTCACACCACCACCACCGCCGCCGGCCAGCTCCTGTGAGGAATCATGAGATCATCATGATTCACATACTTAAGGATCTAGTCTTATGATATGATCGGTGTTAAACAATTAGAATTTCATTGTGTGTTTGTGTGTGTATTGAGAGAATAATTAGGCAGCGTAATGAGACAAATGTTAAACAAATAATCAGATCACTATAAATTAAGTATGAAAATAGACTATATATAGACGACGACTCATTCGCTACACCATTCGCTAGACATTCCCCTAGTGAATGACCTAATATAATAACCTCCCATTCGCTAACATTCCCTAGCGAATGAAGAAATAAAACTGTTTGTTCATTCGCTAACATCCAATAGCGAATGAACTTACATTAATGTCTATACATTAATCTATTACAAAAATGATAAACAAAGAACGAGACGGCAATAGATGTATTAACAAACTTCCCTTTGTCCTGAGCTTTGTCGTCTTCACATCTTGAACCTATTGGTCTTCCAGTCACCACAAATATGTATCCCGAATGCATGACATACACAACTCGTTGGAATTGCATAGCAACTTGTTTTCTTTGTTATACGCTCATCTGATCTGATTATGAAATAAAATGTCATTATCAGACTCAGATAAGTTGATCAGCCACGTTGGATCCAAAATCCGTATAAACTTGATTTTATCTCTAGAACCCAGCACTATCATAGCTTCACCCATCTTTTCATCATAGTACCACCGATTGAGTTCCTTGTAAAGGCTCTGTGGCATTACCTTTAGAGGAATTTTCTTCAAAGTGTGCGGTGACTTTACCTTTAATACCAACTTTCTCTAACTCGCACGAGTATCAATCTCATCAACATATTGTTGTTTAGGCACCTGGGCTTGAAAAACATGAAACCGTGATGAACTTCATGAACCAAGTGCCGATAGAACCAACGAATTAACTGATTGTTCCCGCGGTTCATGAATGGTCTAAAAGCCAATGTACGCATGTCCCAAAGAGGCATGGAGAGAATGGTAATAAAATGATTGAAGTACTGAATTCCATTATCTCACTTGAAAATATAGACTTTCATGTTAGGCTTGTACATTCATGAAACAATATCGCCCCTTCACCGTCTTGAAAGTAACAAACGTTTTCATCTGGTATGTAGACAACATGGCCTTTGACTTTAAATAATCTTTCTTATGAGCATATCTCATCGTTTCTAGACACTTGTTAAACTTCTTTGAGTTGTAGTGAACCATGCCATCCGAAGTTCGTCTCGGCTCAGCTGGTTCTGGCTCTTTCTCTTTTTCTTTCTCTTTCTCTCTACCCAACTGTTCCTCGGCCCTCTTGAATTGTTCTATTGTGAAGAAAGGAATTCCCACATCAGAATTATTTCTTGTATACATATCGGAATATTCCTTAGCCATGATATCGTGCATCTCTACATCATTATAAAAAGTATCCCAGATGGAATACTTGGATCAACTTCTACATCATCAGCATCCTCAACTTCAACATCCACCCTTTTCTACAATTCCTCCATGTCTTCCTTGTTCAGATTCAATAATATGGCGATTTGTTCTTTTGTCAAACGGCGACTAACAAACTTGCCATCTTCAATCTCTTCCACATTCACTCTACTTTGTACCTCACCATGTCAACAAATAAAATGGTCTTCACTTTCAGCATACTAATGGGTTGAATCTTGGTAGAGTCTTTTTAAACCACCAATTGTTTATCACTAGACTCCCCCTCAGCAAGCGTAGGACTTGATCTTGAGGCACCTGGTTTCTGATCAGCTTGGCCCACTTCTAGATCATCATCGTGAACCCGATCATTCAACTTTTTTAGCATATCTTCTTTACATTGCAATTGAAGGATCAACTCATCCTGCTTCTCTATCTTCTCCCCCTAAGCAGTCACCATGGCCTTTAACTTGTCAATCTCTTTGTTCAAATATTTTATCCCCCTCATCATCTTTAATTGATCATTTCTCAAAGTCTCTTGAAATGCTCGATCAGCATTCATCTTTGTTGCTTGTAAATGAACAAGATTCATCATATGGAACATTTGTTCCTGAACCGACAGATTGTAAAAACTCGGAAGAAGAGGTATCAAAGGATCTTGCGGTCTATTGAACGGCAAAAACGGAGGAGTAAGCATCATTGGAGTTCCCACCACAATTCCAACAGACATTGTGGGGCTTGCAATTGTAGTAGCTTGCTATGGAGAAGGAATAGGAGACCGGATCGGTCTTAAACTTGATTGCGGTATGGATGAGAAAACTAACTTTAAATCATGGGTAAAACTTTGAATAAGATGGTGAAATCCAAGATTTTGTTAATTTTAAATTCGTACAGCCCGGTGATCGAAAATAAAGCAAAAAAATATTTTTAGAATTTTAAAAAATTTAAGCTAAAACGCATCTAAAATCTTTTTGAATTTTTCAAAGTTTATATCGAAACACACCAAAAATATTTTTGTAACTTTTTTTATAGAATAATATAATAACACAAAAATCCAATAAGCGGTACATATTTTTGCGAGAAAGATCGCAACATGGGATCATATTGACTAGTAACATTCTAAGCTACACTTTGATTTCGACATTATTATGCACATATTCCATTGATGATTGCAGATTTAATTGTCCACTTTAAATTTTACACAAATCTTTCAGTAACCTTACGATACATTTAAGGTTCAATTAAGCACAAATCTTATGTTGAGCCCACCAGTCAGACATAATTTTTATCATATATAGTAAATTGTCATATGCATTATTTTTCACATTCTTAACATGATTAGCTGTGACCCATTCAAAAATAATAAAAGAAAAATAATGCAGAAGGTTAAAGTTTTCCCTTAAGATCGATATTACTACACGCATATATGTTTCCATTTTAACAAAATAAAAAGATAAAAATAAGTTGAAATGTATAAGGCCTTAATAATCAATTCGAATAATACCGTATTATTACACAGAGAAAGTCCAAGGCTTTATACGAAACACCAAAGAAAATAAAGTAGAATATTCAAATCTTAACCCTCAGGTCGGATAGTTTTATCACGCAAAGAGAATATAAGATTTGAATAAAAATAGAGAAAAATAAAGTTGAGTTTCTTTGAAAATAAAAAGGAAAAATAAGCTTAATTTCATTGCAAAATGAACGCATGTACAAGGAGAAATCTTTAAACTTTTTGGAACTTAAAACAAATATTAACTATGAATCAAGATGTTGTACCACCAAATTTGGCAAGCACTTAAGTTTATATCTTTTCAGCACCTATATGATTTGTCAAGCCTAACATACACATCATGTAATTGATCTTACGACAATTTTTAGTCTAATTTGACCATGTGCTAGATACGTTAAGTCAATGAACCATCACTTCCCATAATCTCGGATCAAATTTCTCAAATTCTGTATTTTTATATATTAAGACAGAAATCACAACTTTTTGTATTTTTCTCATATATTCTCCCTTAAAAATGAAAAAACATAATGAAAGAAAATAAACGAAAAACTACACAAAGAAATAAAATTGATCAACCGAGCGAGTGAATTTCTAAAAATGCTTTTAAACCATTTAAACCAAGCAAGTATATAAATCTCATTTTATCAAATGCCTTGGTAAAAAGGTCACCTTTTTGAAAATCCGTGTATATTTTCTTCAAATTGATTAATTTCTTTTCAAAACAATCACGAATAAAGTGATACTGGATTTCAATGTGCTTAATTTTAGTACGACGTACGGAGTTTTTCGTAATACATATTGTAGCAGAATTATCAATAAAGATGGGAGTAGTAAGAGACTTCAAACAATAATCTTGCAAATGTTGCTGGATCCATAAAACCTGTGAAGAGCAAATCAAGGCCGCCATGTATTCGGCTTTAGTGGTTGAAGTAGAGATTGTTGTCTGCTTCTTACACTGCCAGGAAACAAGCCAGCTTTGTAAGAATTGACAACCCTGTTGTAGACTTGAAATTGATCTTGCAACCATCATAGTCCGAATCTGTTTACGCAATAAGATCAAAACTATCTTCCTTGGGGTACCAAAACCTAATGTCAGGATTACCCTTTGTGAGTCACTCGGGGAAAGATACGCTTAACCGCCGCAAGATGAGTCACTCGGGGACTCGACGATACATGATACACAAACAAACAGTGAACACTATATCGGGTTAAGAAGCAATAAATTATATTAACAAACCGATCATCACACGATAGAAGGTTGGATCTACGGTATCCTCTAATTCATCCGGTGACAAATTGTGACCCACGGGGAAAGGAGTTGAGGGAACTTTTCCGATAATTATCTTGAATCGGCTCAAGACATCGTTAACATATTTAGTTTGGTGAATAAAACTTCCCGAATCAGTCTGGTGAACTTGCAACCCTAAAAAGAATCTCATTTCTCCCATCAGGCTCATTTCAAACTTTGTTTGCAATGTCTTCTCGAATTCTTTACACAGGATGTCGTTCGTAGAACCAAATATGATATCATCAACGTATATCTGGACTAGAAGAAGATCGTCTTTCATAGTCTTGTAGAAAATGGTACAATCCACAGTCCCTCGTGAGAATTCGCTATCCATAAGATTGTCAGCCAACATGCTCTACCAAGCTCTTGGGGCTTGGTGAAGACCATAAAGATCTTGTTTAATCGGTAAACATGCTCGGGATAATCTCGATCTTCAAACCCAGGAGGCTGCTTCACGTAAACCTCTTCATGAATTTCCCCGTTTAAGAATGCACTTTTCACATCTATTTGGTACATTTAAAACTTTTGAAAGCCGCATAAGCTAAGAAAATTCGTATAGCCTCAAGTCTTGCAACCGAAGCAGATACGTCATTATAGTTAATGCCTTCATGCTAATTAAATTCTTGGGCTACCAGTCTTGCTTTGTTCCGTATGATAACCCCACGATCATCCTTCTTGCACTTAAATACCCATTTTATCAGGATATCCTTTTTAACTAGATCCGGTTTGTCAATCAGATCCCAAACACCAAGACAAACAATTTTTTGTATTTTTCATCTTTCATTGCTACTACCCAAGATGGTTCTTGTAGTTCCATAGACACAATTGTAAGCTCGATTTGGAATAGAAACAAGTGTATTGGGCAATGTTCTGAATTCCCGACGTATTAATGTCAGCATACACACATAGAAACGGATCTTCTGCCACATTAGCTACTTGATGACGAGTTTGCACTCCCTCATTTAAATCACCAATAATGTTGTCCTGATGATGATAAGAATGAATTCGAAGAGTAGGATTCTCAAAAAACCTCGAATAATCATCGGTGACCACTAAACAATATAAACCTCCCCGGATACTCGCTCGATTAATTGGACCAAACAAATCCAAGTGAAGTCGGTCGTTCCAGTGGAGTATTGATTTAGTTGATCTACTTCAAAGGATGAGATTTCTTCTTTTGCTTTCCTTTCTTACACAAGACACAATGATTGGTCATATATGAAAATGTTTCAGTGACACACAATCCACCAAGTTATTAGTCATTAAATGATTCATCTTTCTGATATGGATGTCACCCATCCTTCTGTGCCATTGGATCGTGTCTTTCTCGGTTGCTTTTGAGAAAAAAGATGTAGTGGTCGAAGAAGATGTTGCAATCGATGCCATGTCAAGCACATAAATATCGTTTGTGATTGCATTATAATCATTTCCTCGGGAATAACAAACATAGGCTTCAGAATCACATATTCTTTATCAGTGAACAAGGTTGTACACTTCTTGTTACGAATCTGTGAAACGCTCAACAGATTATGATCCACCTTGTTGCAATAATTCACTTTCTCAAATGTGATTCTTACGTTGGACACTTCACCCTCTTTGGTTATAGGTCCGCCTTGATTGGTCGCAAATGCAACATACCCTCCTTGAATATCTTTAATATTGGTAAGAAGATTAAGATTTCCAGTAATATGACGAGAACATCCACTATCTGTAATCCATTTGTCACCTGTGATAGTCTTGGATAAACTCTGTACACACAAGGAGTTGATTAGTTTGAAGAGGTAAACCAAGCCTTAGTCTTGGGATGAACATCATGTTCCTTCTGGCATAAAACAACATTAGGTTTCCATGTTGGTAACTCCTCAACAGGAACCTTGACATCCTTCACCTTCTTCCTAGCATGCTTATGTAACTTATAGAATTGTCTATATGTCAAAGTTTCCTTTGACTTCATAGTCAATTTAATTTCAACAGGAGTTACATAAGTTCTGCCAACATACAAACATGTTTAACAAGCTCAACCTAATTGATGTTAGCCTTATTTTTCTCAATGTTAACCCTAACCACCTTCCTAGGATTAGCATCATCAATCACAATATAATTCATATCAACCTTCTTTTGTGTAGGTTGCCTTTTCGAAATGCTTTTAATCACATGAACATGGTCCTTGATTATTGGTTTCTCAGTCATTTTGAACCTAGATTCACAGAATTTTGCAATATGACCTCGTTCACCACTAGAAAAACAAGTTCTCCTATCCATAAACATTTGTGATGATAGATATCAATCATATGAATCCTCAGGTTGAAAAGTCACACCCTTCACATGAGAGTTAACCAACTTGCCCTCATGTTTTTGTTTATAAGATTCCAAGTTAGAACACTCAGAAAAGTTATCGAGTGTATCAACCAAAAATAGGTCTGAGTAAAGTTAGTTGAAATTTCTTTTGGGGTTTAGTATTTAAACTTCTTTGTTTCCCAATTGGTTTCCCACAATCAAACAATCTTTCAATAGATTCTAGTTTAACCAAACTCAAATGAACTACATTATCAGCAAAAAGCTGATTAACCCCTTTTAGTTTGTAAACCCACCATCATCTTACTTTCTCTTTATTGATTGGATTCACAAATTTTCTCAACTCTTCATCTGAGACCACTTTCTTCTCAGAATGCTTTGAAGCAATAGTATTACCAAGCTTAGAATTCTCTATCTCTTGTGGTTCATAAAGAATATGGTTTTCAAGTGGAAAATTCTTATCTTTGTGAATCATAGTTAGTTCATACACATCTTCAATGGCAACTCTTCATCAGTTTGAGTAAAAAACAAGATTAATCTTAATATGAGATTTTGGAGTTAAGATCTTGTCAGTTTTCTCAACACTTTTCTTTGTATCAACTTTCTCCTCACTAGTTAATTTCACCTTACTAACAGACACAGGAGGATCTAATGTTAATGGATAATTAATATCCACTTTTTTCAGATTCTCTGTGTATGGTAGTTTGGCATAATCATGATTAAATGGAGGAGGAATTTCATCAAATTCTACACCAATTTTAGCACCTTTTTGATGATTTCCATTTACTTCAATGATCTTGTGTAGTAAAAATGATGGCTTTTAAATTTACTCAATTTTTGTTTTAACTCCAATATCTCACTTTCAAGCTCATGAATCTTGGTTTTGTTTTTCATTAGTTCCTCAAACTAAATTCTAATCGCTTCTTCCTTGGTAGAGACCTCAACTTTTAAATCATGATTACTATCGTATAAAGCATCAAGTTTTGTTTTATAATCCTTTTCACTTTCAAGCATTGTATGATAGATATCTCTAACCATAGAAAGATCGATCGCTAGACTTTCAATGTGATGACAAATCTTTTCAAGTTTAGAATTTGATTCCTCGCAATGAGAACACATAAATATGAATTGCTTAAACCGGTTTATTAAAACCTAACCTAACCTTGACACTCTAGTTTTAAATTTCCAAACCTAGATTATCCTAATGCTAGACCTCAAAACAGGCAAGTGTACCTATCAACTGTAGTAAAGCCTAATGAAATCCGGATATTGAACCCAAGGACACTAGCGACACCTAAACTAGACTATGAATAAGAACTTAATAATTTTACTGATTAAACTATTGCCTAATTGAACTAAAACCGACACTGACACTAAAAACTTCAAAACTATGACCTAGACGAACTCATAGATAAGAGAAACACTACCTAGGTTTAGAATCTTACTTGTAACTCTTAGATTTCTCTCGGCTATGGAAATTATGATGGAACCAGGATCTTAAAATATGACACCCTTAGACAACCAAGTGGATCCCTGATCATTCTCTGGGTGTGACCTAAAATGAAACTCTAAGTGGCGTTTAAACTTACCTGTTGGTCGGATTACCTGTCAGTCTCTCCAACAATACTAAAGTACCCTAAAAGAAAGATCACCCATTGGTCTCACTATCTGAATACACACTAAAGTGCAAGGGGTAACTTAACAACAATCGACAAACACGGAATTACAATGAAACGAGGGAAATCTCCTGTTAGAGTGTTTAAACCTAAACTCCTAACCCCAAAAATAACCCGACTATCTATCACCTGTCAGCTATCTAGATAGGTAGAATATGAAGTTCTAACCAATCACCAATCAATGCTCCTATGGATTACTACGTCTAGCAAAACCATAAAATAATCACAAACACATAGTAAGCGACCTAAACATGCATCTATAACTGAAATACATTCAACAAGACACATGCGGAACAAAGAAAGACAATAAATAAGACCTAAATATGCATACACATCATAACAATTGTAATCAAGTTCTTTACTTTAGCATTAAACCAACAATAAGATCCAATAAACCGATAAAATCCGTAAATCACAAAGTAATCATCAAAAACCTAGGTAGAACGGGAATCTAACCGATAATCATCAAGAACAACAGCAACATATAATAATTAGCTCATATATGTTCTGGAAATAGAATAAAACACAAGAAAAACCGAATATACAAACCAAGACTCGCTTAATGATCAATCTCATGCACCAGCCTTTAATATCTTGATCCCGAACACTATCCTGCTCCAAAATAGCCCCAAGGGCCCCTGAGGGACGGCTAAAGGTTGAATTCTTCGATTAGGGTTGATAATAATCGTTTATATAGGGTTTATAACACTTTTTGCCGGCATACGGTCCTCCGAGCCGTGCGTAGGACTTCCTTTTGTTCTCCTAGGGTCTAATAGGAAAAAATAGTCGATTTCCCTTTTTGAGCATGTCAATCCACGCGTAGCGTGAAGCTCCATCCTCCACGCCACGCGGAGGATTAATATGACATATTATTTTATTGATTTCTTTGTTTCGCTCGTAGAATCTTCGTTTTAGCTCTGTTTTCTTCTCCGTTTTTTCCTATGTCTTCGTATTTCAACCCTCTATCATATTATATTTTAATATATCCATTTCCAATCCATTTGTATTTTCTACTTTTATTCTTCCATCTCGTGCGTTCTCTCGGGTGCTCGTTTCTTCATGATTTAGCCTCGTTTTCGCTCCTTCCATGCACGGGTACCTGGATATATGTAAATGTGTAAGTACATGCTAATTTTGGCGCATAAACATTATAATTTTGCATGATTTCTATAAAAACAAATACAAAAGACGTATGTGTTTTGCAACACATCAAACATCCCCACACTTATACCTTTTTCGTCCTCGAAAAATATAGATTGCAATGTAATCAAAATTCAAGGTCGATCCTTAAAACATATAGGCTAATTTTAAGCATAGATAAATGTAAAAACCTCGATTGCCGATATTGTTGTTCACTTAAACCTAGCCACCAGCCTGTCAAGCCCCCTTCATATTTAACGATTAAGTTCAAGTGATATCAAATTGCCTATGGGTCTCACACCTAAATTGTTATAGATCCGCTTACCCCCATCTCAAGCATAATCAAGACAATTTAAAACCGGGTTGAAGCAGACTGGTTTAACCTATCACCGTAAGCTAAAAACCCTTTATTGGTAGGAAGAAAATGCACTTAGGAGGAATTTAGATGGATGTGAGGTCAAGTGAGGTCGTACGAGTAATCCCTAAACCTAAAACTATATTAGCGGATCTCGGCCCAGCATTGTTTCACCCGAGCTGCAACCCAATATATGACGGTCCCAGGGCTCCACCCTTAGTATTTCCTAAAAAATATATATTGACTAAACGCCTCGAGCCCCAATAGTGTATCCTCAGAGTCACCATCCCCTTGGTAACACGTAAGCTCTTAGCCCCATCTAGTATGCGCCTTTTGGCCTCTTTTTCTATTAATTTAGATTTTTTTTTGAGAACGCTTCTTTGGCATTTTGCATTTTGCATAACTTTCTCATTTATTTTTCGAAACAGTTGCACAATTTTTTTTTTGACGTTTTGTGCAAACAATATTTTGTGCTCTTAGGCATCTTTTACCTAAATATATATAACTATTTTCTAAGCTCGTATAAAAAATTTGGACATACCGGGGCGCCACCACTCATTATTTACTTTCATAAAACAAAGTTGTGTGCTAGTTTTAAGTGCATGTAATCCTCACCACATCAAGGTAGTCAAATTACGGTAATACTCGCTATGCCTTATTGAATTTTTAGCTTCACTATCCCCCCTCAAGATGAGAACCCACAAGGTTTATGACTATTAGCGTTATTAATAATAATCAGGGGAAACCTTTCAAAGCTAGTTGGGCCTACTGACACATCCCAAGCTAAGCGCGTTATCTTTTATTTAATCTCATATATAAAAGTAGTTTTAAAACACCAATCTTAAATTTTTCTATCATTTTCCATTATTTTGCGATCAAAATTTATAATTCCAGGACTTTTTTTTTCCAAAAATTTGCAAATTTTTAAGTTTTTTTTTCTGAATATTTTATTTGTATTTTTCTTTTTAAATAAAAACGTCAGTTCCCCATCCCCACACTTAAATTTCACATTGTCCTCAATGTGAGATAAGAAAAAGACATCAATAAAGCAAAAAGAAAAAGAAAATGGAACAGACACCCCTGGTTAATGTATCCGTGAAAGTGTACGGTGGATCATGTTCCTTGCCCACCAATTTGAACAAAAGCCTCAAACTCAAGTGCTCTTACCCAGCTGTCACTCACGAACGAAAGCGACATTCAATACTTAATAGTTATGACAATGTCTTGGTAATCCTGTGGCAGTCAGCATCCCTATGTCATCACCCATCCATAAGCAACCCTGGAACAACCTGCAACCAAGAGAAGAAACACCTAGCAATGTAAAAATAAAAAATACAGCAAAAATAAAAAGAAAAGATAATTCCGGGTTGCCTCCCGGGAAGCGCTAAGTTTGAGAAAAGTCTTCAGCCGGACTCACTCCTTAAACCCTAATCAGGAAGCTTCTCCTTTATCCTCTTCCCATCAATTCTCCTCAACACTTTCCTCTTACAATTGGTCTGGAAGAAACCAACTATATAGCTCTCATGGGCCCAAACATACAAATTAAACTCGGCCCACCAACTCTTAAATTTCCCAGGACCGAAATATATGATATGCATGTAGCTCAAGACATGGTTAACCCTACATAGTGATTCGATGAAGGGAGGCGGGTAAGTCAATTTCCTACTAACAATTAGATCCATAAGGCTCGGTATCCTTTCTTTTCTAGCCAATTTTTCAAACCTTGACACGTCCCGAATGGAGATTGAGTACGGTTCTTCTTTTGGTTTATCAGATACGATGTGTAATGCCGCTTACATCCTCATGGCTCTCCTCAAAAGGCTCCCTCTCAATTCCCACACTTGGCTCGTTATACAGTAAATCCTCAAGAAGCTTTATATCACCAAGTGGGTCAAACTCTTCTTCTTCATAACACGGAGTGGGCAAATCTAATAACTCATCACCAAATTCCAGCTCCCATGAGGGAATGCGCTCCTCCTCCGTGATGTTTTCCACCACCTCATCACCTTCTTCAGTTTCAACCACAGTGTTATTAGGTAACTCTACTACCTCTACCTCCTCTTCACCCCAAAAATCATCATCAATGGGATCTGATCCATAGTACCAAGGCGTGGGATGCTGATGAGTTGAATTAACTTCTTGCTGAACCGAAGGTGGGACTTCATCATCCATTATCGTCTCCGGTTCTGACTCTGACTGAAGATCTTCGGTATTCATCATAAACTCCGAGTCAGAAACTATAGGTATTATCGCACCTGTGGCAATTTGAATAGCAATCAAGTTTCCTTCTGTATCATAAAAAGAAACATTTCTTGGTTTCTGGATCGCCTTTATATGATCTATTATAGCCTGAATTTCCCGATCTCTTTCCTCCCTTGCTGCTCTCATTCGTTCAAGTAATTTGTAACGTCCGTAAATTTCTGATAAAAGATTTAGCCTTGTAGTGATTGCGTACATCTTCGGGCTTGACCGGCATCCTTCCGAGAGCTCCTGGCCACCCTCGTAAATGTTCCTCACTTAAATTTCCACCCAAGTTGCTACACACTTCATACTGGAGGGACTAGAGTGTAAATTATTATTTTATATCATAAAACAAACAATCCTAACCCTAGCCCCCCCATCCTACGATCGGCAGTAAGTAGGAGCCAAGTACCCCCCGATTTTTCTTTTTTGCAACTGTGATTAGGCCATAAAACTCCAATTCCAGGTCGGTTCTATAATTCCCCAAGTATTTTACACATTAATTGATCCTTATATTGCACGTATTGATCGAAAAACGTCTTGTTGTAGGTTAACCGGGTGGCTGTCCAATTAAGCTTTTCCGGGGCTGTTTTGAGTGAGGTTTTCACATCAAAATCCCACTAGGTATGGCATGTACATCATATTATAATTTCATGGCCAATGGAGGTGTTTAGGTCGGTCAATCGATTTTAGTTTGAAAACTAGGGTTTATCGGGTGTAGGATTGGCAATTGTAGAGTTTGATGCGTTAATCGATGGGATGATCGACCGAATCAGTTTGTACAGCCCTAGGGGGTTTAAGGGCTCTGGGAAAATTAAAATTTTGATACTCGGGGCTGTTTTGGTTGGTGATTGGTCAATCGAGTTGGCGGCGCGCGAATTTTTGTTTAAATGTTAAATTGAAAGTTGTAAAAAGGAACCGTCAACCCTATCAACTCGGGTGACATAATTATGATGTAAGAAAAGGTTAAGATGGGAATTTGGTCCATTTGGGGCTGATTCGTTTGACAATTGGTTTTACGATTTATTACGTGCGTATTCGACTCGATTTGATTACCGGGGGGTGAGTTGTGCATCATGGTTAGCCTCAGCCATAATCGTAGGGTGGATTTGGTTAGTTGAAAGGTTTTAGGGGCTGAGGTAAAGTAATTGGGTTTGGGTTGGGCCTTGGGCCAAGTGGTTGGGCCTTGGGACAAAGTGTTGGGCCATGGGCCAAGTTGTTGGGCTTTGGGCCAAAGTGTTGGGCTTGAACGGCCCATTAGGCAAGAGTGTTGTTACGGTCCAGTTTAGTGACGCGTTATGTGCAATTTACAGGCCCTTGCTTGTGAGTGAGTACTTGGGGAGTCCTTAGCTCGTTGCTGGTGTTTGGTGGACCTCAGGTGAGTTCATGATGCCCTTTTTTTTACTCTTTTACGTTTTGGGCTAGCATACACATCGAAATCCAATTTTATACGATTTTACCCGTTACAACTATTTGAATGGTACTACATGATCTCAATCGTGATTGTGCATTTGGAAAGTTATATTTGAATTATTTTATATGCTTTAGGATATTTTAGACTCGTTTATGGTCTTGTATCCTTTGAAGTTACATACATTATTAATGGTCTAGACTCGAGGATGTTAATAGACTTGGTAGTAATTGAATATGAGTAGACCTATTTACTTAGTTCCCGTATGGGATGATATATATATATAATATATATATATATATCTATATAATCTATATATATATATAAGATATATATGTATGTATGTATGTATGTATGTATGGAGGTATGTATGTATGGGTATGTGTCACCTTATAGACTACAGTTGTGTGATGATATTTAGTTCCTGGTGACTAAGAATGATGTGAATAGGTTATTGATGTGTGTGTGCATGGTGATTCAGACCGGGTCAAATATATTACTCAGGTTGTAGCCGTGGTGGAGAGGCCCGTGTGACGTGATCATCTATTGGCGGGTCAAATATATTACTCGGGTTTTAAAATCCCGTGGTGAAAAGGCCCGTTGTATGTTGAGCCGTATCGGGTCAAATATATTACTCGGGTTGTACCCGTGGTGGAGAGGCCCGTATCACGTGCTTGGATGTGTGAGCCGAGATCGGGTCAAATATATTACTCGGGTTGTACCCGTGGTGGAGAGGCCCATATCTCGTGCTTGGATGTGTGAGCCGTGACCGAGTCAAACATATTACTCGGGTTTGACTCGTGGTGGAGAGGCTCGTGTCACATGCTTAGGTCTTACCACGTCCGGGTCAAATATATTACTCGAGTCTTGACTCGTGGTGGAGAGGCCGTGTACGCGTGTTCAACGATGAATGTATTATTTGGTGAATATATTAATTATTTTATTATTATCCTCTCTACTATTTAGAACTATATTTTGAGATAAGTATGAAATATTGTTTATGAAAACTTGACTCACTCAGCTCAAGCTGACTTTGTGTGTATGTTAGTTTGAGTTTTAGGTTAAGAAGTGGATGCTACCGCTTGGACGTGCTGGATGCTGCGCGGGAGGTTGAAGGCATTTATGGTCAAGGATTTCAAATAAAACGAGAATTTATTTACAATTGATTTTGGACACCTGTACCGTGTTTTGGGATTTTTAATACTTAAACTTTTCCGCTGTTATTTACTCTGAACTGGTTTTAAATACAAAGAATTGTTGGGTTTTAAATTTTTTTGAATTTATGGATGTGATTACCAACTGTAGGATTCCCGGGATTCGGGGTCTTACATAATTCTTCTCGTGTTTCATATGTTGCGGCTGCGAATACGGGTTAGCATCATAGTCCATGGAGTACCCCGATAAATTTGGACATCGTATAGTAAATGGGGTCCTCCAATATCTCACACATGATATAAGACACAAATAAATGACACAAAACACTCACAAGACAAGCCACAAGAGCACAGAAAAGCACGGACTCACAAGACAAAAAAGACCAATAATATAAATAAATAATAAATAATTTACTACATAAATCACCAGACACACTAAAAATACTCCATAGACCTGCTAGACGCAGAACATTAGACACACCAAATAACAACTAAGACCAATTAATCAATTAAGTTCAATCAAAGCTAGTTTCGCTATTCCCTAAGTGTCCCCCGGCAACGGCGCCAAAAACTTGATGTGCTGAAAGAAGTCTATTAAAACCTAACCTAAACTAGACACTCTAGTTTAA